>NW_025422746.1:22500-52314 GCF_904849725.1 Hordeum vulgare subsp. vulgare | reverse complement strand
CGAATCTAACTTTCTTGTTTAGGTAGTGTATGAATAGGCCTGACTAATCCTTGTACGGCTTCCTCTATTTCTCTATAAAAAGAAATATGACCAAGAGTGGTTCGAATGTATATCGAACGAATTTCTTTTTTTCTATTTCCCATTATTAGATAGTGAGCATAAATCTCATGATAAGTCCCCAAAGATTCATATTGAATTTCAATCGGAACTTCTCTTGACCCAATGACGCGTTGATCCAGGTTCCATCGTAGCCACAAGGGACTATCTAAACTGATTAGTTTTTGTCTATAAGCTCCCAGTGCATCATAAGAACTAGAAAAATGGGGTTCTTTATCTTTCCTATACTTAGAATTATTATTATTGTAATTGACTTTTAAATTTGGATAGTTTCTGAAACTATTATATCTATTTGCACAAATACCTCGACGCTTTCCAATTGTTAATACATAAAGCCCGATAAGCATGTCTTGGGTTGGTACGCAAATAGGATCCCCAATAGCAGGAGATAAGAGATTCATATGAGAAAACATAAGTAAACGGGCTTCCGCCTGAGCTTCCAAGGATAAAGGTAGATGAACAGCCATTTGATCTCCATCAAAGTCTGCATTGAAACCCTTACACACTAATGGGTGTAAAGAAATAGTACGCCCCTCTACTAAAGTGGGTTGAAAGGCCTGTATGCCTAATCTATGCAGAGTAGGTGCTCTATTTAACAGTACAGGATGTCCCCCGCATAACTTCTTGAAGTATTTCCCATACAATGGGTTCCTTTTCCCAAATTTTCCTTTTAGCAATCCTGACATTAGAAGTGGCGCGTTTCGTGATTAAATCGCGAATTACAAATAGCTGAAAAAGCTTTATTGCTATCTCTAGAGGTAATCCACATTGATGTAATGAAAGCGAAGGACCCACAACAATGACAGAACGCCCCGAGTAATCGACCCGTTTCCCAAGCAGAGTCTCGCGAAAACCTTCCCTCTTTACCTTCAATTACATCTGAAAGTGATTTGTATACTTTATTGTGACCATCCCTCGTCGGTTGCCCGCGGGACCCACTATCAAGAAGTGTATCCACGGCTTCTTGTACCAATTTTTCCTGGCACATTACTAAATCTGCTGGCGCTAATTCACTTCTTTTTAATAGATAGGCAAGATTGTTGTTCCGACGGATAACTCTCTTATAAAGTTCATTAATGTCTGAAGTCACTACTTTATCTCCAGACCTATAAACAATAGGTCTCAATTCGGGAGGAAGAACCGGTAATAAGCACAAAACCATCCATTCTGGTTCTACATTTGTTTGAATAAAATGTTTCCGCCAATTGCATGCGTCTAATCAAAAAAACTTTTCTTATTCGTCTTTTTCTATCTTCCCACTCATCTCCACTATACCCCTCGTCTTCTAATTCCTTCCATTCGACCAAAGAATTCTCTATAATAATTCGCAAATCCAAATCTGCTAATTGTTCTCTAATAGCACCTGCTCCTGTCGCAATTTCCCGATTTCGAAATGTTGCAAAGCCTGGGGTAGAAAAAAAGGGAGAAATGCTGTGGTTACAGGATGCAATTTCCTCTTCGAATAAACCTCGTAATCGTAAAAAAGTGGGTTTTTTAGTGCTGGGCCTAGCAAAAGAGAAATCGCCGTATACTAGGCCCTCCAACTTCTTAAGAGGTTTATCTAAAAGATTCGCGATATAACTAGGAAGACCTTTCAAATACCACACATGAGTCACGGGACATGCGAGTTTGATGTATCCCATTTGATATCTTCGTATCCGAGAATCCACAAATTCTACCCCGCATTTTTGGCAAAATCTTTCGTCTTCGTTTTCAGCTCCGCTCGCTCGAGAATTGCCACAACCGCAAATCCCGCTTTTTATGGGTCCAAAGATTCTTTCGCAAAACAATCCATCTTTTTCTGGTTTATCGGTTTTATAATGAAAAGTAGAGGGCCTTGTGACTTCGCCAACGGCTTCTCCATTAGGTAGGTTTTTGTTAGCCCAAGCCTTTATTTGTTGAGGGGAAACGAGTCCAATTTGAAGTTGTTGATGTTTATATTGGTCAATCATAAAATAGAAATAAGAAAAGAATTTATATTTATTCCGATCAAACTTCCTCCCTATTAACCTGGAAGTTCTTTTCAGATACAAGGAAATTGATTCAGTTCTAGAGCCAAAGATCGTAGTTCTCGAACGAGCACTCGAAAAGATTCTGGAGGATCCTCATGATTAGGTATTCTTTTTCCCCAGATCGTAGCATTAAGTATTTCTTGGCGAGCTATAAGATGGTCAGATTTATAAGTAAGTATCTCTTGTAAAATATGAGCAACACCAAATCCTTCTAAAGCCCAAACTTCCATTTCTCCTACTCGTTGTCCCCCTTGCTTGGCTCTTCCTCTAACCGGTTGTTGTGTAACAAGTGAGTAGGGCCCAGTAGAACGCCCATGAATTTTCTCATCAACTTGATGAATTAATTTTAAGATATAGGACTTCCCTATTAGAACAGGTTGCTCAAAGGGGTCGCCTGTTCTTCCATCAAATATTCTGCTTTTTCCCGGGTACTCGGGTTCAAATACCCATGGATTTTTTGTTTCTTTACTGGCTTCATATAATTCTGAAAACACAAGTTTTCTTGAAGCCTCTTGCTCATATCTCTCATCAAAGGGTGCTATTCTATAATGTTTCTTTAGCAGATCCCCCGCTAATCCGAGCGAGCTTTCAAATATTTGTCCCACATTCATTCGGGAGGGTACTCCTAAGGGATTGAAGACCATATCAACGGGTGTTCCATCTTGCAAATAGGGCATATCTTGCCTAGGCAAAATTTTGGAAATGATCCCTTTATTCCCATGTCTTCGGCTACTTTATCCCCAACTTTGATTTCACGTTTCTGTAAAATATATACACGAACCATTATGTCGAGGGGGTCCCTTTGGATCCATTTCACATCGATAACGCGCCCTCTTCCACCTATAGGTAATTTCAGAGAAGTTTCTTTTGAAGTGGAAACCTCAAGGCCGAATATGGCCCGTAATAATCCAGCTTCTGCGATATATGATGATTCGCTCGCTATCTGAGGCGTTAATTTACCTACTAAAATATCACCAGTTTCTACCCAGGATCCCAACCTAACAACTCCATTTTTGTCCAAATTGCGGAGTAATGTTCTTCTAGATGTGGTATTTCTTTAGTGATTTTTTTCAGCGGAGCCCTGGCTTGTCGTATCCGTCTGAATTTCATATTTCCGGATGTGAAAAGAGGTATAAATATCCTCATATACCAAACGTTCGCTAATTAGTACTGCGTCTTCAAAATTGTAACCTTCCCATGGCATATAAGCTACTAATACGTTTTTTCCTAAAGCAAGTTCCCCCCCCAACTGTAGCAGCTCCTTCTGCTAAAATTTGTCCTTTTTTAATGGATTTACCCCGTGGAACCCGAGGTTTTTGGTGCATACAAGTATTTTTGTTAGAGCGAACGGTGGTTAACTAAAGGAATACTTATAGTCTTCCCACTACTTGATAAAAGTATCTTATGACTATCAGTAGAAATGATCTTTCCCTCGCGTTCGGCTATAACGGAAACCCTCGAATCTAGAGCTGTTTGGCGTTCCAATCCAGTTCCAACAATGCATTTCTCGGACCGAGAAAGTGGAACTGCTTGGCGCTGCATATTAGAACTCATAAAGCCCGATTCGCATCATTGTGCTCAATAAAAGGAATGAGAGAACCCCCAATAGAAAAATATTGGAAAGGAAAAATACTTCTAACATGAATCTGTTCCCCATGCAATAGTCAAGAATTCTTGGCGGTATCTAGCTGGAACAACCTGTTCTTCCTGAATACCTTGATTCAAGGACAAAGAATTTCCTGCTGCTATCATATAATACTCATCTATTTGGTGATAGATAAACCACCTGTCTCTCTTTTTTTTCTTTTGCTTTCTCAGCAGATATTTCATAAAACGGACTCTCTATAGATCCCCACAAGTGATCAATTCTCGCATGAATTGCTAAGGATCCAGTAAGTCCAACATTGATTCCTTCAGACGTGTCAATTGGACAAATACGCCCATAGTGACTCGGATGAATATCTCGGCTCCGAAAACTTGCGGTTCTCCCCGTCAACCCTCCAGGACCTAAACAACTCACTTTTCGCCCATGAACAGTTTGTGTCAATGGATTCGTTTGATCAAAAACTTGAGATAATGGGTATGTGCCAAAAAAGGTCTCATAAGTAGTTATTAATAAAATTGAAGTTGAAGTTGGAGTTACCAAAGTTTGGGGAGTCGGTTTCGATTGACGTATGAATACTCTACGAATAGTTTTTTGAACTGCATGTTGTAAACGACCAAGAGCCAATCCGAATTGATCTTGTAACAGATCCGCAACCGAACGAATACGTTTATTTTTCAAGTGATTCATATCGTCATCGTCAAGTATACCCGTTCCAAATTTCATTCCAATCAAATGATCCGTAGCGGCCAATACATCTCGTGGTAACAAGAATGTATTGTTCTGAGGTATATCAAGATTAAGTCTCCGATTCATATTTCGTCGACCAATCCTTCCTAATTCACATTTTTGTTGAAAAAATTTCTTTTGTAATTCCTCGCATAAGGACTCCGAAAATACCAGGTCCCCACCTACACAAGCAAATTGTTGATAAAACTCCAAAATAGCTTTTTCTTTTGACTCAATCCTCTTCTTCTCCTTAGCATTCGGGAAAGACAAGAAAATTTCAGGGTAGGAAACATTATCTAGAATTTCTCTTAGATTCGAACCCATAGCTGATGATAGAACTAGAATAGATATCTTTTGTTTTCTACTCACGCGAGCCCATATCCTTTCTTTTTTATCAATTGCTAATTCCGATCTCCCTCCCCAATCTGATATTATAGTCCCGGTGTAGATAGAAATTCCCTTATGATCTAATTCCGAGCGGTAGTAAATACCAGGACTTAGCAATATTTGATTGATCACAATTCGGTATATTCCATTTATAATAAAGGTTCCTAAGGAATTCATTATAGGAATGTTTCCGATAGAAATGGTTTGCTTTTGCACATCGAAACCAAAAATTAATCTCGCAGATACATATAATTCGGAAGAATAGGTGAGTGATTCATACACAGCATCTCTTTCTTTTATCGAGGGTTCTAGCAATTGATATCCTTTCGCAAATAATTGAAATGCAATTTCGTGATCTGGATCTTTAATTGTTGGAAACTTGTCAAGTTCTTCTGCCAAGGCTTGATTAATGAACCTAAAAAATCCCTCGAATTGGATCTGACTAAATCCGGGTATTGTGGACATTCCCTCGTTTCCATTCCGGAGCATCTTAATCTTAAGTTTCCTGTTTATCAAAGAAAAATTCCATTATCAGCTCACTCTTCATCAATCCCTACGGATTGATCTAGCAATCATGGAATCTATATTCTGTTTACTGAATCACATGAAATTCTAGGGAACTCCACATACGTATTTCATATATGTATTTCATACATATGAATAGAGACCATTTCGACGAAAATTCTAGTTTACCAGGGGTACAAATGAAATGAAAATGAATTGCTAAAATATTCCTACAAAAAAAATTATGCCACTTATACTTTATAATATTCTAATCAGATTGAATGGCAAAGATTTCTCATTTTATCCCCTTTCTATGAATGTAATAAAGCCGTAATATAATACACTAGAAAGTTTTACTTTACTTCGATTTAGAATAGCGTGCTTACTTTAATTTCTAAAAATAATTTGAGGGTTCTTTTTTATTTCGGATCGGAGTAGTATAATTGCTAGAAAATTAAGTATTTCATTGTGGAATTCTAAAATAAAGTAAGTCCCTTTTTTAAGTACATGCCAATCTAATTATCCACCTCTCCCCATATCCATGCTTTTCTTTTATCGTAATTTCACTTGGGTAGGCCAAGATAGTCAGGTTATACTCTAATATCAGAGCAAATTTCCTTTTTTTATTCAAGATATTTAATTTAATACTTTGAAAAATTAAAGCACGATTCCCCATAGAGATATGTACATAAAGGGGATCTTTGGATAATAATGCTGCTCGGACCTAAAGTTCACCTATACACGGATTAAGCATAAAGCCATAATATTTTATTATGCCATTGAAATTGAAGGGGGGGAGATAATACCGATTTAAGAGTAGTTCACTACTGCAATTCAAAAAAGAAAGAGAATTCTAGTTAATGGTTCCAATTTGTTCTGAATTTTGCAGCCTGTGACTAGAAATCCACTTTTCTTCTTTTTCATCTCAATAGAAAGAAATGGGAAGTTTTATTGTGTTAGCAATGTATGTTTTAAGATAGAATCTATCGAGGAGAATAATCGAAACTGGATCAAAAAAAGCAGGAGTATCTTTTTTGAAAAAGATTGGAAAAAAGTAAGTTTAATTATATTCAAAATAAAAGAAAGGGGCTTTTCGTAAGAAAACGTGGATGAATACTTGCTGTTTTCTAGATTTTCGATCGGATTTTTTGGCGGCATGGCCAAGCGGTAAGGCAGGGGACTGCAAATCCTTTATCCCCAGTTCAAATCTGGGTGCCGCCTGATCAATAAAATACTTAGGTTTTCTAGTACTGATCGAATTCAATCAATTTTTACTTCGCATAAGTTCGGGCAAGAGAGTAACTAAGCCTGCCGATACTGGGTTTAGAGAAACCATACCATAGTTCTATCCTTAAACTAGGGTTAGGGTTTGTTTTGGCGGTAGTGGCCAAAATGGTTATCAATAGGGGTGAGGTAGTGTTTCCTTATTCTTTTATTATATGAATTTGAATTGGTTCTTAATTGATTCGATTTGAGAATTTTTAAATACGAGGATAAGATGTCAGAAATCTTGGTATCCAAAGAAAGGTCCCTAAGGGGCATTCTTCTCTTTTTCAATCTAAGATTCCAGAAGGGACTCCACGAAAGAATATCAAGACTTCCTAATTATCATACATTTTTTTATCGTACATCTTATGTGACCTACATACACTAGAGTAACAAAAGGAATAAAAAATCTTCCTATTCCCGCTTCTTCTATTCAGGACATCATTCCCGTACTCTTTCTTTTTTAAGGTAAGGAAAAAAGGGCTTTATAGTATCGTATTTTTAATGCTCTCTAATTCTACAAGAATTCCTATAAGAATTTGTTAGGAGTAAATTCCTTGAACTGATTGATCCATGGCCTTAGGGCAGAAGCCCTTTTTGACTCTGTACCCTTGATTCCACTATGATTATTGATCAATAGTAGAATAATCCCTTCATAGAAATAGGAGACATAATTTAGATGGATATAGTAAGTCTCGCTTGGGCTGCTTTAATGGTAGTCTTTACATTTTCTCTTTCACTAGTAGTATGGGGAAGGAGTGGACTCTAGGGATACGATACTACTAATTGATTAAGTAATCAAATTGTTGTATCAATTCTTTTTTTAATTGATCGTTTTGCATTAATTATTTTGTCAAACGTTATTCTTTAATCTTTTTCTTTAGTTTTGTTTCACTCCTGTAAGAAACTCTTGTATTGTAAGAAAGAGCCATTATACCAATTAAGAATTTCTACTAGAAATGACTAATGGTTAAAAAAAGTTCTATACATAAGAAAATTAGACTTTCTTCCACGGAACTATTCACGGCATATCACACATTTTCCATTTGTTTTATACTCTTTCTTTATTCTTAGAATAATTTTTATTCTCTTTTGAAGCATCTCGCGGGATATTTAAGCATGAAAGATTCGCTGGTTTTTTCCTTTTACTTTTTACTATAGTCTATTCTTATATTATTTTTCTTTCCTTCCATGGATTCTTTGGTCAAGAATTGTCTTCGATTTTTTTATTTTGACCTGATTGAAATTAAGTGGATGCAATGAAAAAAGAAATTGAATTAGACTACTTAACTATTTCAATCTACTAATCTATTCTATGTAGATTCAAAGATAATATAATAGAAAGACTCTAAAGTGTCGTAGAAAAAACTATATGTAGTTCTTTCTACCACACTTTAAGATTCCAACCAGATCCTTTCATTTAAGACTTGGATTTTTTTTATTTAATCCCTTTTTCATTTCTTCAATGATTAATTGGAATTCCACTTAATTATTTTGGCTGACTGTTTTTACATAAATAATAAGTAAAAAAGAAGTAGGAATTAGAATGAACAGTGCAGTAGCAATAAATGCGAGAATATTGACTTCCATAACCTCTTTATTTTTTATTTTCACAATAACTCGGGATGTAATCCCATGGAGAGGAAAAAGGGGTATCTTGTAAATTCAAGGGTAGGGCTTGCATTCTGATAATACTGAATCAATTCAATATTATGAATATCGGATCTATCAAATCAATTCATGGATGAGAGTTATATAGTATAACATAGGAAGATCCTATATCCATACTAAGACCAAAATGGGTTTTTTGATTGGATTAGGAATTCCCTCTTTTTTAATCCTTTTTTTTCTACTTTTTCTTTTCTATATCTCTAACCCACGAGCTTTCTTAATCTTATACAATTTCTCTTCCTTTTTCTTATAGTTATACATACAATTATGTATGTATTATATGAGCAACTTTCTATGGGTCACATAGACATCCAAATAAGCAGTAGAAGTGAGATGGGGAAAAGAGGTCTGAAATAAAAAGGGAATACAATTTATGTATGGATTCCGGTAAAATACCGGTACTCTATTCCATAACAGTGGAATAGGAAATTAAGATGAGGATGGTATCATCATAAAGAAAGATAGAGTAATATCCTAAAATTCTACTAATCCACATATCGTATGTGTGTCTTTCTTTATCTTTATCGATCGGGAGTAGTGAAAAAAATTCCTATACTCCTTCCCTCCCTCTTTAATGAGAGATGCAAAATAAAAAAGTGAAGTAAGGGTGCCCTATGGGTATTTGATCTTGCTCCCTGCCCCTTTTTTTTCATGGAAAAAGGAAATATGAATTTCTCCATTCATTGAACCCTAGTTCGGGACTGACGGGGCTCGAACCCGCAGCTTCCGCCTTGACAGGGCGGTGCTCTGACCAATTGAACTACAATCCCCGCGGGGTGTATGGCATACCCATTCTTAAATAGAACCATAAGAAGATTCGATTCGTCTGTCGTACTCTAAGAAATAGACGAATCATATACTACATACCCACATATTAATATTATATTATACGTGGGTATAGTGAGAGTGACATAACTAGTATGTCGTGATTTTTTATCACTAAAAATGGATAATAATCCACCCTTCAACAAGAAAAACTCTTTTGTTTGTAAGAAAGGAATGAGAGAGATATGGATTAGAAAAAAAAATCCCCTTTTTTATTTCTCTTTTATTTCTATAGATCAGACATTTTATTTTATGGGAGAAAAACAAAAGGATTTAGTTCATATTCACGAAGCCCTAGATTTTTGGGCCGAGCTGGATTTGAACCAGCGTAGACATTGTCAACGAATTTACAGTCCGTCCCCATTAACCACTCGGGCATCGACCCAGGAAGAATTTATTCTAGGGTTTTTGCTAATCTATGATTAACCTCCTTTCATAATACTCCCTACCCCCAGGGGAAGTCGAATCCCCGCTGCCTCCTTGAAAGAGAGATGTCCTGAACCACTAGACGATAGGGGCATCACTAGACGATAGGGCCATATACAACCGCTCGTGATTATACTATAATCATAGTATGAGCAGTTTTTTTGAATTGTCAATATACTCGAAAAGTATAACTAGATCCAAAGCAAAGAGTTTTTCTAACTTTTCTGCTATGTTTTCATCTAGGATTTTTTTAGTTGATGGTTAGATTAATTCATGGATCATCCTCTACCTTTTAGGGAAATTCATTTTAAATGTATAGAATAAGAATGGATTACTAAAAGGGATTCTAGATTAGTTCAGTACAGGTAGTTATTTTATTGATCTAAGATAAGATGAAAAAGAGTCCAATTTTTTTTTTATTTCCATTCCGTGCTTCATTTAGTGTTCAGACCAAAAATGCATTCATCCCGCACTAAGTCATAAAATTCTCTAAAGAGAAAGCTTCAAAAACAAAGAAAAAAGCGAATCAATTTAGTAGAAAAGTACTCTATCAGATTCGAACCAATGACTTACGTCTTAGCACGAGATTACTCTACCACTAATTTAAAAAGCCCTTTATCGGATTTGAACCGATGACTTATGCCTTACCATGGCATTACTCTACCACTGAGTTAAAAGGGCTTTTTATTTAATTCAAAAATTTGCCACTTTGATTTCCCATTATGGGTCTACTGCATAATGTACATATTATATATATATAATATATAGAGATATAGAGAGAGACATTATGTATAGATTGTATATGTATTGATATCTTGAGAGCTCAAAATAAAATTAAGAAAAAAAAACATACCCAACTCTTCTTGGTTCATGGTTTTCCGTTTCCGAAGGCTAGTAAAATAGGCGGATTCTGGAACCCCAAGGATTCAATGGTATATGGAAAATATAAGATTTCCAATCCTAGCGGGAAAAGGCAGGGAACAGATACCCAATAGGATAGGATCCTTGGGAGGAACTTTTGGTAATGGCCTTGATCCTCTATGCTATTTTTTATGTGTTCTTAGTTCTATTGAACTTTTTTGATTCTTTTAAACAAGAATCTAATAAACTAGCATTGAGTCAGTGGAAAAAAGGAGAGAGAGGAAAGTGTTAAATGGAGAGAGTCGACTAATCATAGACTTTTAGGATCTTCTTTACATCAGGTAAATCTGTCAGCCCTGTCCGTTTTTTTCTTTAAGTTACGACTCTTTAAGTTACAACTCTTTGCTTCTTACTTCTATCAAGCCATAGGGAAAGTCTATGATGAATTTGGAAAACTCATCTCACTCTTACTCTATGGCTCGGACTTAATGGGGGAAGAAAACATCTTCTATAATTTCTTTTTTGTTCAATTCTGGACAAAAAAGAAAAGGAAAAAAGGAATTTATAGGGACAGTGTTACCCCCTATATCCCCTAGTTTATATTGTAGGAATAATAAAACAATTTAGCAGTCTGGCACACTTACGTCCTCGCAAAGTAAATAATGATTATTGTAGTCGTAACCGTAGAATAGGATAGGATCCTAATCAAAATAAATACATTTGGTTCAGGCGCTATTAGCAGGGTAAGAAGAGATTTATTTTACAGACCAGAGGGAGAGGGGCTATCTAAATCCTAAAGTAAAGGCGCGCGATCGAAGTAGAAGTACCAATGGCTCAGTGTCATGAACCTTCTCCATCTGATTCAATAAGGGGGAATTAGCCTCCTTGTCAAATGGCTATCCTTGACAAAGGGTACCATTTATACCATAATATACAATGTAGCGGGTATAGTTTAGTGGTAAAAGTGTGATTCGTTCTATTAATAACTGAATTTGAAATGATATACTTAAGGCATCCTTAAGTTTTTTTTTATATTCCGATGAAAACTTTAGTTCTTATAAAGGATTAAATCCTTTTCCTCTCAATAGCATATTGAGGAAGAATATACATTCTGGCGATTTGTACCCAAAAACTAATTTAAATTGCATCCAAAATAAAAATTGGATTATGATATGAGTACAGAGTCGCGAAGCATAATTTTGCATTGGATTTAAGTATTCCAATTTTGAAAATATGAGTAAAGGATCTATGGATGAAGATACAAAAAAGTTGATTTCCAATCGTAACTAAATCTTCTTTTGTTAAAGGATAAGGAAGCCAAATAGCTAAAAAACGATAGTTTTGGTTTACTAGAACCATCCGCATATTGTTTCAGCTCGGTGGAAACCCAATTCTTTTCCTCAGGATCTCTTGAATGAAATTAGGGAACGAAGTAAGTAGATTAGATGGATTTAGATAGAATTTCTATCTCCTACTCTATAAGGATCATCTAGAAAGCAGAGAGCTTTGGTTCCATTCAAATAGAAAAGCTGACATAGATGTTAAGTGGTGAGAATATCCATAAAGGAGCCGAATGAAATCAAAATTTCATGTTCGGTTTTGAATTAGAGACGTTAAAAATAATCAACCAACGTCGACTATAACCCCTAGCCTTCCAAGCTAACGATGCGGGTTCGATTCCCGCTACCCGCTCCATTCTGTATAAAAGGAGTATTCTATTTGTCTAGACATGTTAAAGGCTTGTATTCAAGCCTTTTTTGTCCACCAGTTTCTGGTACTACAGAGCGGAGTAGAGCAGTTTGGTAGCTCACGAGGCTCATAACCTTGAGGTCACGGGTTCGATTCCCGTCTCCGCACTTAGCAGTCTCTATAAAAGGAGTATTCTATTTCTCTAGATATGGTAGAGGGGCGTATCCAACCCTTTTTTATTCATTAGTTCCGGGCCCTAGAGGGCAAAATTGAGCAATTTGCGAAGCCACTTGCCTTCACAAAAAGAAGGCGCAAGGCTTCTCCCTACCTTGCAGAAAATAAAAATGAAATGAAAGGGACAGTCTACCTCTCCCTTCCTTTTAAAAACAGTTTGCCCGTTGTTTGTCTCAGTTAATACCCAATTTTGGGGCTCTGTTGGCTAGTTCTATTTCTGCCTCCGGAGCGCCCTCTTTTTTTGAGGGGGATGCAAAGGAAGGGTAAATATAGTAAGGGATACGGCACTAGACTAATACTTAATTAATACTTAATTTAATATAAGTAGTTAAACAATTAACTAGACTAAACTTTTTATCATAGTACTTTGATAAATTAAGCGGGCGAGCGGCGGGAATCGAACCCGTATCTTCTCCTTGGCAAGGAGATGTTTTACCATTGAACTACGCTCGCTACGGTATATATTTTATAGCGTATATCCGCTTGGGTCGACCGTCTATGTCTGGGTCGACCGTTTCATTTCATTTTCTATTCTATTATATTAGATATTAGAGTTTTCCTTTTTTTATTATCTGTCAATGAATATTCTAATGGGAATTTCATAATACTGAAAGAGAAGAGCTAGCAATTCGGAACGCAAATTGCGTTTTAATACGTCTCACTATTCGAATTTTTTAAATGGCCTTTATTATTTCTTTTTTATGGGGTTACTAAATATTAACCAAATTTAATTTAAGAAATGAGAGAATTCAGAATAGCTACGAGAAAGACTAGTCCAATCCATAATGATGTACCGGAAAATACAACATTTTTATTATTTGACCAACCATCAGGAGAAGCAAATACAAGGGGTACACTAATTACTAAGACTGAGGAAGTCGCAATTAATGCAAAAACAGCTAATTGGAAAGCAATAGTCATATTTCTAATCCTCCAAGCTACCATCAAATAAAGTTGACTACATATTTGATCCCTCACTTAACCAAAATTGTAAAAAAATACAAGAAGTAGGAGGGGTTTAATCATGAATCCATTGATTCTTCTCTTTAATTAAAATTTATTACTTAACCTCTTTTTTATTTGGATATGGGGGTGAGAGGAGGTTATTTAGTCTTTATTTCACAAGCGGGTATAGCGGATCCTGTATCCGTGTATACAGTATACAGAGATATATCGAAAAGGAACTTGTATCTGATATCTTTCTAGAGGTTAATAAATATTTTTATTTTTTATATGGCTATGTTCTATTTGTAGGAGTAAAATAAGGATTAGGCGGTGGAGAGATGGCTGAGTGGTTGATAGCTCCGGTCTTGAAAACCGGTATAGTTCTAGGAACTATCGAGGGTTCGAATCCCTCTCTCTCCTTTTGCTTATTGAATACGTTTGTTTCTTTCATTTTTTTTTATTCTGTCCCTTATCTTTCTTTCATAAAAAGGAATGAATGGCTCGGCTAGATAGAATAACCGAGCCAGAACAGAAAAAAAGTAGAACAGGTATAAATAAGAAAATCTTAGTTAAGAGGGTTCATGTAAAGAACAGGTTCCAAATCACGATCGATTCCCTTTTCAAAACCTGCTGCAGCAGCTCGGGCTCTTCCTGCATGCCATAAATGGCCCACAAAAAAGAAGAATCCTAGAACAAAATGAGAAGTTGATAACCAACTTCTAGGAGAGACATAATTAACTGCATTGATCTCGGTCGCTACGCCACCCACGGAATTTAAAGAGCCTAAAGGAGCGTGGGTCATATATTCTGCTGAGCGCCGTTCTTGCCAAGGTTGTATGTCTTTTTTCAACCTACTCAAGTCCAAACCGTTGGGGCCCCTTAGAGGTTCTAACCATGGAGCACGAAGGTCCCAAAAACGCATAGTTTCCCCTCCAAAGATAACCTCCCCAGTTGGGGAACGCATTAGATATTTCCCTAAACCTGTGGGTCCTTGAGCGGATCCCACATTAGCTCCAAGACGCTGGTCTCTAACTAGAAAAGTAAATGCTTGAGCTTGAGAAGCTTCTGGCCCGGTGGGTCCATAAAACTCACTCGGATAAGCTGTATTATTGAACCATACAAAACAACAAGCGATAAAACCAAAGACAGATAAAGCAGCTAAACTATAAGACAAGTAAGCTTCTCCAGACCATACAAATGCACGGCGAGCCCATGCGAAGGGTTTGGTTAAAATATGCCAAATTCCCCCAAATACACAAATAAAACCCAACCATACATGTCCACCAATTATATCTTCTAAATCATCTACACTAACAATCCACCCTTCTCCCCCAAAAGGAGATTTTAGTAAATAACCAAATATAACACTGGGACTAAGGGTCAAATTGGTAATTTTTCTTACATCTCCCCCCCCAGGGGCCCAGGTATCATATACACCGCCAAAATAAAGAGCCTTGAGTACTAGAAGAAAAGCACCTAGACCTAACAAAATTAAGTGAATACCCAAAATTGTAGTCATTTTATTTCTATCTTTCCAGACATAACCAAAGAATGGAAAAGATTCTTCAAGAGTCTCGGGTCCCAGAAGCGCGTGATAAATGCCACCGAAGCCTAAGACTGCGGAGGAAATTAGGTGAAGTACGCCAGATACAAAGTATGGAAAAGTATCTAGAACTTCCCCCCCTGGCCCTACTCCCCAACCTAGAGTAGCTAAGTGTGGAAGTAAAATCAACCCTTGTTCATACATGGGCTTTTCTGGTACGAAATGGGCCACTTCAAATAGGTTCATTGCTCCGGCCCAGAATACGATTAATCCGGCATGGGCTACGTGAGCTCCAAGTAGTTTACCGGACAAATTGATAAGTCTGGCATTCCCAGCCCACCAAGCAAAGCCGGTGGTTTCTTGGTCACGACCAGCTAAAACGAAAGTTCCATTAAAGAGCGTTTCCACGTGGTAGAACCTCCTCAGGGAATATAAGATTTTCATGAGGCTGATCCTGAGCTGCCATCCACGCACGAATACCCTCGTTTAAAAGAATATTTTTGGTGTAGAAAGTCTCGAATTCAGGATCTTCCGCTGCACGGATTTCCTGGGAAACAAAGTCATAGGCACGTAAGTTCAGAGCCAAGCCAACTACGCCAATAGCACTCATCCATAAACCGGTGACGGGTACAAATAGCATAAAGAAATGTAACCAACGTTTATTGGAAAAAGCAACACCAAAGATTTGGGACCAAAAGCGGTTAGCAGTGACCATTGAATAAGTTTCTTCAGCTTGAGTTGGGTTAAAAGCACGGAAGGTATTTGCACCATCACCGTCCTCAAATAGAGTGTTTTCTACGGTTGCTCCATGAATAGCGCATAGCAGAGCCGCGCCTAATACTCCGGCAACTCCCATCATATGAAATGGGTTCAACGTCCAATTATGAAATCCTTGGAAGAAAAGGATGAATCGAAATATCGCTGCTACGCCAAAACTCGGCGCAAAGAACCAACCAGATTGCCCCAGTGGATAAATAAGGAATACCGAAACAAAAACAGCAATTGGACCAGAGAATGAGATTGCATTATAAGGCCGCAATTGAACAGACCGAGCAAGTTCAAATTGGCGTAACATGAAACCTATTAGTGCAAAAGCCCCGTGGAGAGCTACAAAAGTCCATAGACCGCCTAATTGACACCAACGAGTAAAATCTCCTTGTGCTTCTGGCCCCCATAGTAGCAACAAAGAGTGTGCTAAACTATTGGCAGGGGTAGAAACTGCTGCGGTTAAGAAATTACAACCTTCCAAATAGGAACTTGCCAATCCATGGGTATACCAAGAAGTTACAAAAGTTGTCCCTGTAAACCAACCCCCTAAAGCGAAATAAGCACAAGGAAAGAGCAATAGGCCAGACCATCCTACAAAAACGAAACGGTCCCTTCGTAACCAGTCATCCATAGTATCAAATAGATCATTTTCTTCTTTAGGAACTCTACCAAGGGCTATAGTCATAGTGATCCTCCTATTCAATTACTTCAACCATTTCCGAGCACCTCATATCACTTTCCAAGGCATATGATAGTTTTATATCTGTGGACGATTTCTTTCTCGTTCAATGCCCTTTTTCAATGGTCTCGAAGAGAGAAATTTTCCATTTTTATCTATGGAGTCACAACCGAGGTCGTTGTAAATCCATGAATTTGATTCGATTTGTTTTTCTTATCTTATACTTATAGAAATAAACCTTTGAATTCAGCATTATTCCAAGACTCCTATTTCAAAGTCTATCTTTTAAGGGAAAAATGAAAATAAAAGTAACCCCTTTTTTCCCATTCCCTCTCTATTGCATGGGGGGAAGAACTAAAATGGAGGATTCTGAAAAAAAAAAGGACCTTCGAAATCAATTTTTATGTGTAGCGCAAAGGAGTTGCGATTTCTTCTTATTCCTATAGAACATCTAGTAACAAGAATATGAAATCGTAAATAGCGAAAAATTCTTGTCTTGCGCGGTCTAAGTCTAAGGAAATACGAAAAATTCGCTTATACAATTTCATCTACATCGAATTTATATATCAGAATAGCGGATAGAGGCATCATTCAAGGAGTCAGGTCTACTTACTTTATGCTTCTTTCCAATTTTATGGTGGATTTGATAAGAACCCTTTTTGCTTTCTTGATAAATAATCGACAAAAAAAAAAAAAGCGTTTTTTTATATATAGCTTGTTTTATTATAATTATAACAAGTCCTATATGGAAATGCCCGCTAAAGAGAAAATCTATTTGATTGTCTCTCGGTCAATATCGATTTTTACAAAGAAAAAACAAGAATTTTCTTCTTTTTTTTATTAACATTAAGAAAAAAGAATATAACTAAAATGGAATTGGCAATATAATTTTTATAGACTTTTGAAAGAAAAAAAGGGGTTTTTTGCAACCGTTATTTCTTATTTCTTGCCTATATCATATCACGGAAACCTTTCGCTTTGGAACGTGGAGAGATGGCTGAGTGGACTAAAGCGGCGGATTGCTAATCCGTTGTACAATTTTTTTGTACCGAGGGTTCGAATCCCTCTCTTTCCGCTCCCTTGGATCATTTGGGACTTTCAAACTGGAAAGAATTCTGACCCCCGGATTTTCTCATAGATAAATGTACGAAACAAATCCAATTTGTAAGAAAAAAAAAAAATTGAATTTTTACTCCTCGCGTCCAGGATTCCGTCCTGGATCATTAGATAAGAATCCAAAGATAAAGAGTGAAACAAAGAATATCACTACTGTATAAACAAAAAGTTTGAGAGTAAGCATTACATAATCTCCAAGATTTTTTTTTAAGGAATAGATTACCAGTTTTTCCTTACCACACGGATCCACTAGGATGGTTTTTTTTGATACCTAAAAATGCAAAAATGAATTCTGGAAAAAAATTGCAAGAATTCATTTATAATAAGAACTCTTATCAATAGCAAAAATAGGGTTAGGTGGTATTGAATAGGTATTGTGTAGGTACCTAAAGGTACCTGCTCAACCTAGGTGCAGGGGAGTAGAAAGGCTGATCCAAATTTATTGCTGTAGCTACCCATTCAATGTAGAATAATTTCAATTTTAGAATTGAGGGTTCATAATATAAAAATATAAAACTTCTCGGCTTTTACCCATTTTAATTTTTTTTTTTGGAATGAACACATCATTCAATTTGGCATACAGAGTACTAAAGATTTCATCGAAAACTTACAGCAGCTTGCCAAACAAAGGCTAATAGAAAAAAGAATAGAGGTATAACAGGCATAATATCCACGATTGGATTGAAAATAGCATAAGCTTCGG
This sequence comes from Hordeum vulgare subsp. vulgare, assembly GCF_904849725.1. Lineage (NCBI taxonomy): Eukaryota > Viridiplantae > Streptophyta > Magnoliopsida > Poales > Poaceae > Hordeum > Hordeum vulgare. The sequence continues at coordinate 34,236 of NW_025422746.1, read as the reverse complement.
GCAATTTGGCAAAGAAAAAACTAGTAGGATAAAGAACAGAATTAAAACAGATACAGGTTAAACTAAGTATATTAGGCATAACAAGCATTTCATTCTTGTAGAGTAAATAATTGGATTTTGATTGAGTTATTTTTTTAAGGGAAAGAAGGAAAAGGCAGATTCAAAATCTTTTTTTCTTCGGACTTTCCCAAACACAAAATACCTCCTTGTATTCGCACTCTCAAATGAGAGTGGAATAAATTCGACTTTCATATAATATCTTAATAGAATTCCATGTAATGATCAATGCATTTTTTTGATTCTATATTATCTGCATGTGTAGAATACTAGCAAGAGAATATCTCTTCTTTATTTATGTAATTGAAATGGTATTGACGAATAACAAATAAACATAATAGTGTTTATTAGTGTCGCATAAAACCCGAAATGGGGCGTGGCCAAGTGGTAAGGCAGCGGGTTTTGGTCCCGTTACTCGGAGGTTCGAATCCTTCCGTCCCAGATTGTTTCTGATGAAACAAACGGTGAAATCATATAGTACTCCGTATGAGACAAAAGTTTATTAAAGAGAATAATGATATCTTATGTTTTCTCAGAAAACATAATAAAGTCTTAAGTCCAGTCAAATTGACTACCTTTATTTTCATGAAAAAAATGGGATCTAGCAGGCACATTCAGGATATGCCTCTACTATGATCACTTAATAATCACTTAATAATCACTTAATCATATTTTTTTCTTCCTTTTGGTCTTCGAGTCGAAGAAGTACCAAAAACAATTAACTACCAAAAACTTTCAATCTATTCATTGGAATAGTTTATTTAGTTATTATAGTTAATTGTTTTTGGTACGGAAAAAATATATTACTAATAGAATTCTAATTCTAGTAATTAAATGAATTAAACTTTTTTGGAGGTTGATAGTTTATTTATTGAGGAAGAGTCAATCCTTCTCTTCTCACTTCAAGATTGATCATCTCGAGCCATCCGTTGAGGGTGGAAATTTAATAATAAATAAGTTTTAAGCAAACTTGTTTAGTCGTCTTTTTCTATGTTTCATTCATATGATAGAATTCGAATATGGGTTTAAATAAATTGGATCTTGGCGGAGGCTTCCCGGATAAATACTTACTTTCTTTTATCCATATTGCTCCATAGATAGCAAGTTTTAATTTTAATTAGTATACAAAAAACAAAACCAATGACTATTCATGATTCCATCCATATTGGATCAATTTTCTATACCACTTTGCAATGAAAAGAGGAATGTTTGTTATGGTAAAACTTCGTTTAAAACGATGTGGTAGAAAGCAACGTGCGACTTGAAGGACATGATCGATTGTGGATTTTGCTATCCATCATTTTCCATAGTAATGAAAATGCTCTTGGCTCGACATAGCCTGTTCTATTCGTTCCGAACCAAATTTGCGCAGGGTTTAAGTAACATAGTACACGATGGAGCTCGAGAGGACAGAGTTTATTTTTTATCAAGGGAAAGAATCTAGGGTTAGTGAAAACTAATAAATTAGGCCAACTTTGTCAGTCTATCCTTAATATAGAAATAAATCGAAAGGTTAAAATACGAAGAAAGTCCAATAAAAGTATATCAGAATCAATCCCCCTTATTAGATTTCTATAGAAGAGATAAATGCTTTATCGAAGGAAATAAGAAAAAAGGGTATGTTGCTACTCTTTTGAAAGAAAAAAATAGGAATTCCCGAAGTAATGTCTAAACCCAAGGATTTCACAAATCAAAGATAAAGGATTCCAGAACAAGTAAACACAATTTTCAATTGTCTCAACAACAGAGTTGGATCAGAATAAGGAATAAAAGTCAATTCGTTCGAAATGAGACAAAGAAAAGAGTTTAAAGACGACTCAAAAATTTTTGAAGGATTTTGCCTTCGAAGTTTCTCAGGCAGAATTAGCCAACTTGAGTCATGAGTATAAATGAAATTTGTTTTTTCTGTAAGGAAATTAATGGACGTCATAGTCTAATTTCTATTATTATCGACAGAAATTCGAATCATTTTCTCGAGCCGTATGAGGAGAAAACCTCCTATACGTTTCTAGGGGGGGCGTTGTTTATCTACATCTATCCCAATAAGCTGTCTATCGAATCGTTGCAATTGATGTTCGATCTCGAAGAGAAGGAAGAGATCTTCGAAAAGTAGGTTTTTATGATCCGATAAAGAATCAAACTTGTTTAAATGTTCCAGCTATTCTCTATTTCCTTGAAAAGGGTGCTCAACCGACAAGAACTGTTTATGATATTTTAAGGAAGGCGGAATTCTTTAAAGAAAAAGAAAGAACTTTGAGTTAATTGAAGAACTAAATGAATAAAAAAGTAGGATAGGAGAAGATTATTAGTATTCCTCGTTGTCTAATTATTTAGACACAATTTACCTCTTTCTTAATCCTATTTGGATTTATATCGTGCCAATCCAACATAAGCCCCTATTTTATTTACTTTTTCTATCTAATTTGTTTTCTTACCATTGTATTTCCATTGACAAAGGTCTATTGAACAAATAGAATTTGTAGATAGATGGGTCTCTTTATCCTCACTCCATATTTAATTTTTCTGCTTACACTTCGCTCAAATGATAAGGGTGTTCCTCTTGCATGTATTCTCATACAATATAATATATATTTTTTTTAATAAAAATCGCTAAAAAAAGGAGAATTTGGCCATCGTGATTAGGGTCGCTCTTTTTTTTCACTTTAGTGGAATTTAACCGGACCTGTTCGTTTTGCCATTTGAGTGTTTTTCATGGTCGATAAAATCTTTCTTTTGATGTCTTGCTAGTTCAATGTTTTGACAGAAGCGCGCGGTGTAATTCCATTGATTTTTGGATTTCGATCGTATCTAAGATCCTTTTTTTATCTGGGTTGCTAACTCAATGGTAGAGTACTCGGCTTTTAAGTGCGACTATGATCTTTTACACATTTGGATGAAACAACAAATTCGTCCAGACTCTTGGTAGAGTCTAGAAGACCACGACTGATCCTCAAAGGTAATGAATGGAAAAAATAGCATGTCGTAATAAAATCAATCTTTTTTGAATGGAATCCAAAATTACGATTTTCTGGGTCTAGTGAATAAATGGATAGAGCCTGGCTCCAATTCTGGTAAAATAAAAAGCAACGAGCTTAACTTCCTAATTGGAAGGATTCCCCGCTCTAATTAGACGTTAAAAATAGATTAGTGCCGGATGTGGGGAAAGGTTGGGTTTTCCTATGAGTGGACCCTTTATTTTTTCTTTTTTTTTAGAAATCCTAATTATTCTTGATTATGGATTGAATAAGGGATGTTATGGATTGAATGTGTAAAAGAAGCAGTATATTGATAAAGAGGCTGTATTCCAAAGTCAAAAGAGCGATTGGCCTGCAAAAATAAAAAACTTGTTCTGTTCTTTTTTGTAATTTAGAACAAACATAAACTAATTCGGTAGAAAAGGAGCGGAAAAAGATCCGTGGATTAGACTCCCTTTCTTTCCAGGGTTTGTATTAAAAATGCAACACCCTGTTCTGACCATATTGCACTATGTATCATCATTCGATAAACCGAGAAATGCTTCTTCTCTCTGATTCAAGTAGAAATACAAATGGAAAAATTCGAAGGGTATTCAGAAAAACAGAAATCTCGTCAACAATACTTTGTCTACCCACTTCTCTTTCAGGAGTATATTTATGCATTTGCTCATGATTATGGATTAAACGGTTCTGAACCTGTGGAAATAGTTAGTTGGAATAACAAGAAATTTAGTTCACTACTTGTGAAACGTTTAATTATTCGAATGTATCAGCAGAATTTTTTGGATAACTCGGTTAATCATCCTAATCAAGATCGATTATTGGATTACAAAATTTTTTTTTATTCTGAGTTTTATTCTCAGATTCTATCTGAGGGGTTTGCGATTGTTGTGGAAATCCCATTCTCGCTACGGGAATTATCTTGTCCGAAAGAAAAAGAAATACCAAAGTTTCAGAATTTACGCTCTATTCATTCAATATTTCCCTTTTTAGAAGACAAATTTTTGCATTTGGATTATCTATCACATATAGAAATACCCTATCCTATCCATTTGGAAATCTTGGTTCAACTCCTTCAATACCGTATCCAAGATGTTCCATCTTTGCATTTATTGCGATTCTTTCTCAACTACTATTCGAATTGGAATAGTTTTATTACTTCAATGAAATCCATTCTTTTTTTTCAAAAAGAAAATAAAAGACTAGTTAAATTCCTATATAACTCTTATGTATCAGAATATGAATTTTTCTTGTTGTTTCTTCGTAAACAATCTTCTTGCTTACCATTAGCATATTCTGGAACTTTTCTGGAACGAATCCACTTTTCTAGGAAGATGGAACATTTTGGGATAATGTACCCTGGTTTTTCTCGGAAAACCTTATGGTTCTTTATGGATCCTCTTATACATTATGTTCGATATCAAGGAAAGGCAATTCTTGCATCAAAAGGCAGTTTTTTTTTGAAAAAGAAATGGAAATGCTACCTTATCAATTTCTGGCAATATTATTTCTTTTTTTGGACTCAGCCGCGAAGAATCCATATAAACCAATTAGCAAACTCTTGCTTCGATTTTATGGGATACCTTTCAAGTGTACCAAAAAGTCCTTTGTTGGTAAGGAATCAAATGCTGGAGAATTCATTTCTCATAGATACTCGAATGAAAAAATTCGATACCATAGTCCCCGCTACTCTCCTCATAGGATACTTATCAAAAGCTCAATTTTGTACTGGATCGGGGCATCCTATTAGTAAACCCATTTGGACGGATTTATCAGATTGGGATATTCTTGATCGATTTGGTCGGATATGTAGAAATCTTTTTCATTATCATAGTGGATCTTCGAAAAAACGGACTTTGTATCGACTAAAGTATATACTTCGACTTTCATGCGCTAGAACTTTAGCTCGTAAACATAAAAGCACGGTACGAACTTTTATGCAACGATTGGGTTCGGCATTTTTAGAAGAATTTTTTACGGAAGAAGAGCAAGTTTTTTCTTTGATGTTCACCAAAACAACTCTTTTTTCTTTCAGTGGATCACACACTGAGCGTATTTGGTATTTGGATATTATAGGTATCAATGACCTGGTCAACCCTCTTAATTAATCATTAGACAAAACTAATAAACAGGAAAGGGTTGATAAATGATCAAGAAAAAACTTTCATATTTTTCATTCTGAAATGTTCCTTTTATTATAATAAAGAGTAGGTGAATCAACTTACTAATTAAAAAATTAGTAGAACTTCCTCTTTGGAATAGAATATTGGCTATTTCTACATAGGGAAAGTCGTGTGCAATGAAAAATGCAAGCACGATTTGGGGAGGGATTTTTCTCTATTGTAACAAGGAAGAATTATCTACTCCATCCGACTAGTTCCGGGTTCGAGTCCCGGGCAACCCATATAGAAAAGACCCATCAAAGTTTTTAACTTTTACTCACTTCATTTACAAATACAAAATTATTGGTTTGGTTAATTTATTTATATGGATAGCCAATCTTTGGGCTGACTTGGTTGACATTGGTATATAGTCTATGTTTACTGTTAAATAACAAGCCTTCTATTATCTATATTCTAGTTAATACGTGTGCTTGGGAGTCCTTGCAATTTGAATAAACCAAGATCTTACCATGACTGCAATTTTAGAGAGACGCGAAAGTACAAGCCTGTGGGGTCGCTTCTGCAACTGGATAACTAGCACTGAAAATCGTCTTTACATCGGATGGTTCGGTGTTTTGATGATCCCTACCTTATTGACCGCAACTTCTGTATTTATTATCGCCTTCATCGCTGCCCCTCCAGTAGATATTGATGGTATTCGCGAGCCTGTTTCTGGTTCTTTACTTTATGGAAACAATATTATCTCTGGTGCTATTATTCCTACTTCTGCGGCGATCGGATTGCACTTTTACCCAATTTGGGAAGCTGCATCTGTTGATGAGTGGTTATACAATGGTGGTCCTTATGAGCTAATTGTTCTACACTTCTTACTTGGTGTAGCTTGTTATATGGGTCGTGAGTGGGAACTTAGTTTCCGTCTGGGTATGCGTCCTTGGATTGCTGTTGCATATTCAGCTCCTGTTGCAGCTGCTACTGCTGTTTTCTTGATTTACCCTATTGGTCAAGGAAGCTTTTCTGATGGTATGCCTTTAGGAATCTCTGGTACTTTCAACTTTATGATTGTATTCCAGGCAGAGCACAACATCCTTATGCATCCATTCCACATGTTAGGTGTAGCTGGTGTATTCGGCGGTTCCCTATTCAGTGCTATGCATGGTTCCTTGGTAACCTCTAGTTTGATCAGGGAAACTACTGAAAATGAATCTGCTAATGAGGGTTACAAATTTGGTCAAGAGGAAGAGACTTATAATATTGTGGCTGCTCATGGTTATTTTGGCCGATTAATCTTCCAATATGCTAGTTTCAACAACTCTCGTTCTTTACACTTCTTCTTGGCTGCTTGGCCTGTAGTAGGAATCTGGTTCACTGCTTTAGGTATTAGTACTATGGCTTTCAACCTAAATGGTTTCAATTTCAACCAATCTGTAGTTGATAGTCAAGGTCGCGTTATTAATACTTGGGCTGATATCATCAACCGTGCTAACCTTGGTATGGAAGTAATGCACGAACGTAATGCTCACAACTTCCCTCTAGACTTAGCTGCTGTTGAAGTTCCAGCTATTAATGGATAAGGTTTTTCTGCTAACATATAAGAATTTTTGAAGAAAGAAAAGACAAAAATACCCAATATCTTGTTCTAGCAAGATATTGGGTATTTTGAATCTTTTTTTTCTTCTTAATCTTTCTATTCAGAATTCAGTTAACGACGAGATTTAGTATCCTTTCTTGCATTTTCATAACTCGTAAAATGCCGAGTAGGCACGAATTCTCCCAATTTGCGACCTACCATAGGATTTGTTATGTAAATAGGTATATGTTCCTTTCCATTATGAATCGCAATTGTATGGCCAACCATTGTGGGTAGAATGCTAGATGCCCGGGACCACGTTACTATTGTTTCTTTCTCCTCCTTCATATTGACCTTTTCTATCTTTGCCAATAAATGATGAGCTACAAAAGGATTCGTTTTTTTTCGTGTCACAGCTGATTACTCCTTTTTTCCTTTTTAAAGAGTGGCATTCTATGTCCAATATCTCGATCGAAGTACGGAGGTCAGAATAAATAGAATAATGATCAACGGAAAAAAGAAAAAAATCCTTTAGCTGGATAAGGGGCGGATGTAGCCAAGTGGATCAAGGCAGTGGATTGTGAATCCACCATGCGCGGGTTCAATTCCCGTCGTTCGCCCATCGCATTATTGCAAATTCCAAAAATGCAATTTTCCATATTCCTAGTTACGTATTTACTTACGGCGACGAAGAATAAAACTATCGCTATATTTTTTCCTTTTCCTAGTTCTTCTTCCAAGCGCAGGATAACCCCAAGGGGTTGTGGGTTTTTTTCTACCAATGGGAGCTTTCCCTTCACCGCCCCCATGGGGGTGGTCCACAGGGTTCATAACTACCCCTCTTACTACGGGGCGTTTACCTAGCCAACACTTAGATCCGGCTCTACCCAAACTTTTTTGGTTCACCCCAACATTACCCACTTGTCCGACTGTTGCTAAGCAATTTTGGGATACTAAACGGACCTCCCCAGATGGTAATCTTAAAGTGGCCGATTTACCCTCTTTTGCAATGAGTTTCGCTACAGCACCTGCTGCTCTAGCTAATTGCCCACCCCTTCCACGTGTGATTTCTATGTTATGCATGGCCGTGCCTAAGGGCATATCGGTTGAAGTAGATTCTTCTTTTCTCTCAAAAAACCCCTTCCCAAACTGTACAAGCTTCTTCCAAAGCATACGGCTTTCTAGATGTATATGACGATCTCTAGACAGATGGATCTTATATGAATCATATGATGAAGTACCACATGAGTGGATATATAGGAAAGGAATCCAAATCTGCCGAATCGCTCATGTTATGATCTTCTACATCCTAGGTCTCTGCGTTCCGTCATCTGGCTTATGTTCTTCATGTAGCATTCAGATCGAATGACTCTATGAAATTACGTCGATACTTCCACATATTATGGGTAACGTAGGAGACATCCCTATTTTCCCCCGGGGGTCTTAATTACCACTGCTTAGCTTTCAATTTGCCTCTGACCATCAAATTAAATGTGAATAACCCGTCCTCCTCTCTTTGAAACAAGGGGCGCTTCCGGTTCTGTGCGTGCTTCAAACAATTTTGTCTTCTCCATATTACCATATCTCTAGAGTCAATAATTTTCTATGAGGAACTACTGAACTCAATCACTTGCTGCCGTTACTCAACAGTTTTCTGTTGAGGTCTATCCCGTAGAGGTAGTCAAATTGGATCAGTGATCGATTTCTAGGTTTCGTCGTAAACCTAATTGGTTACTTCCAATTACGTAAATCAATAGTTCAAACCGCACTCAAAGGTAGGGCATTTCCCATTGATATAGGAACTTTTGTACCAGAAACAATAGTATCTCCAATTATAGCCCCTCTGGGATGTAAAATATATCTCTTCTCACCATCCCCATAGTGTATGAGACAAATGTATGCATTTCGATTAGGGTCGTATTCTATGGTTACGATTCTACCAGATATGTCTTTTTGATTCCGTCGAAAATCTATTTTACGGTATAGGCGCTTATGACCTCCCCCTCTATGCCTTGCGGTAATGATTCCTCTGGAATTACGACCTTTACCACAACGGTGCCGTCCATGGATCAAATTATTTCGTGGATTGGATTTCACTTGCCTGTCTACGGTTCCCTTGCGTGTGCTCGGGATAGGTGTTTTGTATAAATGTTTCGCCGTATTATTAAGTATTCTCCTTTAGTTTTTTTCTCTATCTAGAAGTGGAATAGAATAACCCGGTTGAAGGGTAATGATCATACGTCTGTAATGCATTGTATGGCCCAGAATAGGTCCTATTCTTCTACCTTTTCCAGGTAGTCGATGGCTATTCACAGCTACCACCTTAACACCAAAGAAGAGTTCGACCCAATGCTTTATTTCTGTCTTAGTGAATCCCGATTCGACATTAAAAGTATATTGATTCTTTCCCAATAAACGAAGACTTTTTTCTGTAAATACTGCGTATTTGATTCCATCCATAAATCGACTTTCCCTCCTATGCTCTGAGTTCCAGTATCGATAAGAATTCGAGTTCTTATTGTTCTTATGTTATGGTATGAATATACCATACCAATTCGTTATGTATGGATGATGGATGAGATTCCATGGATAGAGAGCCAGTTCCAATAGACTTATGGAATGTTCCCGTTCGTGTGCATCCAGCAGGAATTGAACCCGCAAATTTACCAATTATGAGTTGGGCGCTTTAACCATTCAGCCATGGATGCTTAACAGGGATCATCGTACATCGTAAATAACCAATTTTCATATAGAAAGACATATCATAGAAAAATGAAATCGAAAATATTCCGAGATGGCAAATATTCGGAGATGACTATGAAAACACCTCTCTGGATCCTCGAATTGAAAGAGAGATTGAGAGGGATCAAGAATCCTAATTCTCGCTATTTGGAATGGATCCAATTCTATTGAGTCTGACTCATAGTGATCATTTCTCTTTAGCAAAGAATGACCTTGGTTATCAAAGGATTGAACAACCGGGATCCATTTCCTTATGATACCTAGTTGGCATTGATAACAAGGATCTAATGAATTATGAGTTTAATAGATCCTCTTTAGCAGAAAGACGTATATTCCTTGCTCATTATCAGACAATCACTTATTCCCAAACCTCGTGTGGGACTAATCGTTTTCATTTACCATCTCATGGAAAACCCTTTTCGTTCCGCTTAGCCCTATCGGGTATTTTAGTGATAGGTTCTATAGGAACTGGACGATCCTATTTGGTCAAATACCTAACGAAAAATTACGATTTTCCTTTCATTAAGGTACGAGGGCTTCTTATTCCACAAGAACGAAAGCACCTTTTCATTCTTTCATATACTAGGGGTTTTTACTTGGAAAAGACAATGTTCCATACTAAAGGATTCGGGTCCATAACCACGAGTTCCAGTGCACTAGATCTTGTAGCACTTAGCAACGAGGCCCTATCCATTAGTATTCCACATAAGAAATCCATTCTAGAAAAAAATACAATTAGATTAGCTCTTCATAGACAAACTTGGGGTTTGCGAGCCAAGGTAAGATCGGCTCGGGATCATGGGACCCTTTTCTATCAGATAGGAGGGGCTCTTGTACAAAATAGACTTACTAAGTAATAACCCCATAGAATCTATCTATATAAAGATAAAGAGGCAATCGTGTCAGGAAGCGGGTTTTTCTTTGGCCAAAAGGTACTTCGAACTTGGAACGAGCATGAAGAGATTAACGAGACTTCTTTCTCTTTTGAGTTTTTCTGGCGGACCTGCCGCGCAAGATCTTTGGTCTTCCCCTGGAACCGATGAAAAAAAGTGGATCGCTTCTTATGTACTCGCTCAGAATGATTCTTCTCTATCTATAGTTCATGGCCTATTAGAAGTAGAAGGTGCTCTGGTGCAATCCTTACCGACAGAAAAAGATTGCAGTCAGGTTGATAATAGTCGAGTGACATTACTTCGTCGGTCCGAACTAAGGAATCTGTTATAAATGTTTTGAAATGGATATTGTTCTCTCTTTGATCAGGGATTGCTATATGAAAAGAAGTGGAGTTTGAAAAAGGGAACGGAATGCTCAAACCGGAACTGCTAGAGGAACGAATTTTCAATAGCATAACTTGGGCTCCTAGAATATGGCGCCCTTGGGACAATCTATTTGATTGCAGGGTTTTGTTCCGAAGCAAAGATATCCGCGGAGGCCGGTTCGTTCGTCCTATTCTGATATTCAGGACCAAGAGGTACTGGATTCTCTTTCGGATAGGCCCTGAAAGGAGAAGAAAGGCTGAAATGCCAACGGACCTCTGTCTATTCTCTAATTCACCCGATCCGATAGTACCCGTTTTTGGAACGTCCAGTGCCAAAGTCACTGAATGGGTAAGTCACCAATCCAATCCCTTTGACAAATCGGATGTCATATTAGATATCATATTCTATATATATAGAAATATCATAGATAGAATAGACATATAGAATTTTTGGTCGGCAAATTCGAAGGAATCATTGAGTGAAAAAGGAGCAAAGAATGACAAAAGACGAGACTCTACTAGTCTTCACTCTTGTGGTTTCCTCTTCCTCGGTTTCTGTTTTCTTATTCGGGATCTTGCTTTTCATGGTTCTCATCTCTGCAACTCGCGATTTTCGCGAGAGAACCAAATCCAAGTTGGTGAAGATCATGATTTGGGCTGGCACGGTATTGGGATCGTTTGATCGATTTCCTTAATTTGATCGCTACTTAATGGGCGTGCGCTCAAAGGATACAAACAGGGATTCGCAAACAAAAAGGGGAATTCGTAGTCACTTTTTCCTGTCGCGTAAAAAAAAGTCTTTACGCGAGAGCAATAGAGGTTGGGATACATCTATCTCTTCTGAGCAACCTCTTTTGGATTCTTAAGACTACCCTTGCAGTAGGATACCATCTGCTTTGGGTTCTTTATTATCTCCTTCGAGGGATTTTTAAGATCGTTCAGGCTATATTTAGTCTATTTTGGCTTTTACTGTCTACTTTTCTCAGGGAGATGGTTAAGGACCTCAGAAGATAG
>NW_025422746.1:0-7500 GCF_904849725.1 Hordeum vulgare subsp. vulgare | reverse complement strand
AGCTCATGATCTTCATATCGATCTATTATCCACCTCTGTATCTATTCTTTCTTAGCTAAACAGGTGGAAGATCTATCCAATTTGGTTATATTATATCATGGACTCGAAAAACGGATCTGAATTTGACTGAAATGCACGATCTTCACAGGTATCACTTTTCACGATACCTAAAAGGTGGAATAGCGATTTTCGAACCATTTCCTATAAGAGAATGGTTTCCATTACTTTGAGAAATGGATTCTTATATCAAACTATAGCTATTGCATTAAAGAAGAAAAGAAACTAATAGAAGTCGAAGACGCGGAATGATAGTGAATAGAGAGAAAGATTCTTCTGATTTTCTTGTTCCTGAAAATATTCTATCTATCTACTAGACGCCGTAGAGAATTTAGAATATTTATGTCTTTCAATTCTCGTACTCGTAATTGGAAAGTTATGGAAGGAGACCCATCATTTTGCAATGAAAACAACATATAAAACTCTGGACAATTTCGAAATCAGGCCAAGCGTCTTAATACATATGCAAAAAAATTCATTATTGGCCCACCATTGATTAGAAGATTTAGCTTGTATGAATCGCTATTGGTTTGATACGAATAATGGCAATCGTTTCAGTATGTTAAGGATACAGATGTATCCACAATTCATTTAGAGTTACTTAATAGTCTATTTCTTATACCATATCTCTATCCCGTGAAATTCTCGAGCCAAAAGATGGATGCCTATGCTGTGTTTCATTTTGCTAAATGATATCAATTAAATGGTGTATCAATTCCATAAATTGCATATAGCAATAAATAAATCAGCAAAATTCTTTCTACTATATTTAGATAGAAGAAACATTTCTTCTATCTAAAATAGTAGAAAGAATGTACCCTTCTATCCAAATCCAATTTGCATCGATAAAAAAAATCCAAATTCCAGTAGTAGATGAATAATTGCAAATTTGTGTGTGTACGAGATTAGAATAACTTCAAAATAACTGACATAATTTTTTATTTTTCCTGATCAGAAAAATACATGAAAAAGAAAGGAGGTAGAAAAATTTTAGGATTTATGGTTAAAGAAGAAAAAGAAGAAAACAGGGGTTCTGTTGAATTTCAAGTATTCAGTTTCACCAATAAGATACGGAGACTTGCTTCACATTTGGAATTACACAAAAAAGATTTTTCATCGGAAAGAGGTCTACGAAGACTTTTGGGAAAACGTCGACGTTTGCTGGCTTATTTGGCAAAGAAAAATAGAGTACGTTATAAGAAATTAATCGGTCAGTTGAATATTCGGGAGCAGTAATTTAATCCTTCAAATTTTTTTCTTGTTTTATTATTTTTTTAGTAGTCTTTATAGTAGTCTTAGATTTTTCATTTTGATGAGCCTCACTTTGAGGAATTCATGGAATAATCCATTTTCATGGAATAATGAATTAAGGAAGAAAGGATATGAGTCTACCGCTTACAAAAAAAGATCTCATGATAGTCAATATGGGCCCTCAACACCCATCAATGCATGGTGTTCTTCGACTGATCGTTACTCTTGATGGTGAGGATGTTATTGATTGTGAACCCATATTAGGGTATTTACACAGAGGAATGGAAAAAATCGCGGAAAACCGAACGATTATACAATACTTACCTTATGTAACAAGGTGGGATTATAGAGAGATTGTAGAAAGGGGTAGGATAGTTATTTTTGCAAGAGACTTGAATTCCTTAACTTAAGAAAGAAAAAAGAATAAAAACACAGATACATAACATAAAAAAAAGAATAAATAAGACGAGATTCGACCTCCCCCTACATATTTAATTTCTTCTCCTATACAAAAACTAGCAAGACCCACTCCATTGGTAATTCCATCAATAACACCCTTATCAAAAAACTCCGTTAGTTCGGTTAACCCTCTTATACCGAGGGTAAAGACCCTAGTATAGAAAATATCTATATAACCACGATTATATGACCAACTGTATATATTTTTTTTTACTTGATCCAAAAATTCTTTTTTAGGATTTCTTTTTACAAAAGAGTTTATTAAATCCAAATTCTGAAAAAAAGAATAAGCAGATCCATAGAAGATATATGCTATGAATAAACCAAAGATAGCTAGAGTTACAGAAGAAATTGCATTAGTAATAAATTCATATGAATTTACAAAAGAATTAGAACTTTCCTGGGTAAAGTTTTTTGAGGGAGTTAACCACTTTGATAATATGGTTAACTCTGCTATTCCATTATCCATTCCTCCATTATCAAAAGAGATTCCTATGAATCCAATGAACAAAGTGAAAAGTAGTAATATAAGAAGAGGAAATAACATAGTATTTCCCGTTTCATGCGGATAGGCAAAAGTGTTTTTAGCCCCAAAAGACGTAGTAAAGGATCCTATCCTATTTCTTGTATTACCTTGAATTTTGGGTATATTTTGTGAAAAAAAAGAAACTCCACTCTTCGTTGTTGATAAAACGAAATCCCTATTCACTCCTTTGGGTATCCTTTTTCCCCATAAGGATATTGAATACAAGGAACTCTCTTTAGTGCTACTGTAATTTTGAAAATGAACACGCAAATACCCACCAAATGTAAGTAAATATATCCGAAACATATAAAAGGCAGTTAATCCTGCAGTAAAGGAAGCTATTATTCCAAAAAAGGGCGAATACAACCAACTATTACTAAGGATTTCATCTTTGGACCAGAAGCAAGCAAGAGGTGGAATACCACAAAGAGAAAGTGTACCCCATAAAAAAGTAGTTCTTGTGATTGGAATGTATTTTCTTAAACCGCCCATAAGAACCATATTTTGACTTTTATCTGGTGAATACCCAACAAGAGGTTCCATTGAATGAATAACGGATCCAGATCCCAAGAACAATAAAGCTTTTGAATAAGCATGAGTGATCAAATGGAATAAAGCAGCTTGATAAGAACCTATACCTAGAGCTAACATCATATAACCCAATTGAGACATTGTAGAATAGGCTAAGCTTCTTTTAATATCTCTCTGAGCAAGAGCTAAAGTAGCTCCTAAGAATAGTGTTATTGTACCTACTAAAGAAATAAAACTCATTATCAAAGGTAAAGATATGAAAAGAGGAAGAAGTCGAGCTAGAAGAAAAATTCCCGCAGCAACCATAGTTGCTGCGTGTATAAGAGCCGAAATAGGAGTGGGTCCTTCCATAGCATCGGGTAACCATACGTGAAGAGGGAATTGTGCGGATTTCGCAACTGCACCAAGGAATAATAAAAAAGCACACAAAGTAGTAAGTAAAGAGTTAATTCCATTATTAGGAATCCAGTTATTAGCGATTTGGAACAAATCCCTAAACTCTAAACTACCTGTTATCCAAAAAAAACCTAAAATTCCTAATAATAGACCAAAATCCCCTACACGATTAGTTACAAAAGCTTTTTGACAAGCACTCGCTGCGATTGGTCGTGTAAACCAAAAGCCTATCAATAAATAAGAACACATTCCCACGAGTTCCCAAAAAAATAAATTTGTATCAAATTGGAGCTAGTAACCAATCCCAACATAGAAGTATTGAAAAAACTTATATAAACAAAAAATCTCAAATATCCTTCATCGTGAGACATATAACCATCACTATAAATAAGAACCAGGATTCCTACAGTAGTAATTAGTATTAACATAATAGAAGTAAGTGGGTCAATCAAGTATCCAAATTCTAAAGAAAAATCATTATTGACGGTCCAAGACCATAGATATTGATAGATAGAACTTCCATTTATTTGTTGAATAGACAGTTGAACTGAGAATACCATAGCTATACTTAAGAGTAAAACACTAGGAAAAGCCCATATGCGACGAAGATTTTTTGTTGCTGTCGGAATAAGAATAAGGCCAAATCCCATTGACATAATAACTGGAAGTGGGAGAAGAGGGATTACCCATGCATATTGATATGTATGTTCCATAAGAAAAGAAATTGCGATTTTTACTTCAATTTTTCTATAAAATTGTTTCCGATTCACCAAACCAACTCTTATCTCTTTCTGAAAGAATAAATAAAAAGAATAAGAAAAAATACTGGAATTCTTCATTTTTTAAAAATTTATCTCATTGAAATAATAAAAAATGAAGAATGGGTTTAGTTGGTTAAATTCAAAAAGTTAATCAAATAACTTCGTTACCTAGTTATTATCTAAATAAAGATATTTACAAAAAAAAAAAAAGGAATCGTTTTACTTTTTACTTTCTATTCATTTTTATATTTCTTTAAAACAAAGATGAAACAGCTCTCTTGTTCCATAACTGATTGAGTGAATTCCAATGAAAATCTATGTTTATAAGAAATTATCGAATAGTCCTTATGACTATAAATTACCTAAGTTTTAGAATGTCTTGTTTAAGAGACTCAGTATTTTTTGTTTTGATTAGAATTCCTTTCCTTTATGGAATACAATACAATATCATTCTGAGCTTAATTAACTATTTGAATTTTCCCTTCTTTTTATCCCCCCGGGGGATAGGCTTCCATACCATATATCTATATATGGAGTATACTTGATATATAAATAGATATAAATGGGAAACCCTTCTATATATTCTATATTATTAAAACAAAGTATAAAATATATACAGAAAAAATGTTTAAAAATTCTTGTCTTATCCGCATTAGACAAAATGAAGTAAAAAATAATTCACAATTTCAGTATCTTTCAGTATCTAAGTATAAATACTAATAAAAACAAGAAAGAAGGATTGATTTGCAGCAATAGATGTCTTTCACATACAACTAGAAAAAAGTAATTTCCTTTTTGAATGGCAGTTCCAAAAAAACGTACTTCAATGTCAAAAAAGCGTATTCGTAAAAATATTTGGAAGAAAAAGACTTATTTTTCCATAGTACAATCTTATTCTTTAGTAAAATCAAGATCATTTTCCAGTGGTAATGAGCATCCAAAACCAAAGGGTTTTTCTGGGCAACAAACAAACAAATAATAAGATTTTGGAATAATATGAATTGATTTTTCAAAAAAGAATTCCAATTATTTAATAATTTGGATTCTTCTTTGAATGTACTTTTATGTGTCGAATTACTTCGGTACAATATTCTTATAACAAACCCCTCTTATATATACAATAAAAAAAAGTTTTGTTTGGTATACTGTGTGCTAAGTATTCTTTTCCTATCAATGAACTTTTCATAATTTTCATAATAGAATGCTCATATTTTATTATGAAAATTATGAAAAGTGGAGTATTCTTACAATAGGACTTACAACTTCCACCTATCTTATCCAAAATCATAAGGTTAGTAAATCTTATTAATAAGAGCATAAAGACTTTCATTCTAGAAATTTTTCAAAAATCCAAAAAGCCTTTTCTATTTATCCATTTTAATTTCATCATTAAATAGAAACCCTTTTGGATTTTTTTCATTGTATTGAAAGAATTTTCAAAATTTAAACGATAAATTAATTAGAAAAAATTAGTTCTATATCTATAATTGCAAGTTAGAAAAAAGAAGTTCCAACTCTTTCAACCAGTGTTTCTATTGGGCAAAGCAAGAGTTTATTGTAAAAAAAAAATGGAAACGATACTACCAAACGAAGTCCATTTTAATGAAAACTCTAATGTTCCTAAATTTTATGGACTTTCCCAATATCGACGATTCCCGAGATAATAGCTATTATTCTTTTAAGTTACCTATTATTTGAAGTTAGCCGCCATGGTGAAATTGGTAGACACGCTGCTCTTAGGAAGCAGTGCTCAAGCATCTCGGTTCGAATCCGAGTGGCGGCATTCTTGAAAAGGAATACAATAGATTAGAAATCAATTCGAAATTTACAATTTTGTAATGGGACCTTCCCCTTATGCTATTTGCAACTTTAGAACATATACTAACTCATATCTCTTTCTCAACGATTTCAATTGTGATTACGATTCATTTGATAACCTTATTAGTTCGTGAACTTGGGAGATTACGTGATTCGTCAGAAAAAGGAATGATAGTTACTTTTTTCTCTATAACAGGATTCTTAGTTTCTCGTTGGGTTTCTTCGGGACATTTTCCATTAAGTAATTTATATGAGTCATTGATCTTCCTTTCATGGGCTCTGTATATTCTTCATACCATTCCTAAAATACAGAACTCTAAAAATGATTTAAGCACAATAACTACGCCAAGTACTATTTTAACGCAAGGCTTTGCCACGTCGGGTCTTTTAACTGAAATGCATCAATCCACGATACTAGTACCTGCTCTACAATCTCAGTGGTTAATGATGCATGTCAGTATGATGTTATTAAGTTATGCAACTCTTTTGTGCGGATCCTTATTATCTGCCGCTATTCTAATCATTAGATTTCGAAATAATTTCCATTTCTTTTCTAAAAAGAAAAAAAATGTTTTAAATAAAACATTTTTCTTTAGTGAGATTGCATTTTTTTATGCAAAAAGAAGTGCTTTAAAAAGCGCCCCTGTCCCTTCATTTCCAAATTATTACAAATATCAATTAACGGAGCGTTTGGATTCTTGGAGTTATCGTATCATTAGCCTAGGATTTACCCTTTTAACCATAGGTATTCTTTGTGGAGCAGTATGGGCTAATGAGGCCTGGGGATCCTATTGGAATTGGGATCCTAAGGAAACTTGGGCATTTATTACTTGGACCATATTCGCAATTTATTTACATAGTAGAACAAATCCAAATTGGAAGGGTACGAATTCTGCACTTATAGCTTCGATAGGATTTCTTATAATTTGGATTTGTTATTTTGGTATCAATCTATTAGGAATAGGTTTACATAGTTATGGTTCGTTTACATTAACACCTAAATGATTACATAAAAAAAAACGTTCATGAAATGAACGTTTTTACTTTTATATTTTATTTGAGAACCCCTTGAGCGCCTTCTCAAAGGGTTCTCAAAAATTCGAGATAGATCTAATTATACTTTTTTACTTATTTCTGCATTAATAGAGCAGACTAGTAAAAAAAACCAACCTATTTAGGATAATAATTGGATAAGAGAGCCTCTACCCTGTCAACGGATAGGGAGAGAACAAAATCTGGATAAATACCAATTCCTATTACTGGTAAAAAGATACAGATTAAAATAAAGAGTTCTCGTGGTCCAGAATCCACAAAATTTGCGTTTGGAACATTAAATAGCTTGTATCCATAGAACATCTGGCGTAACATAGATAATAAATAAATAGGAGTTAATATCATTCCAATTGCCATTACAAAAGTAATTAGTGCTTTTGGCATTAACAAAAATTTTGGACTAGTAATTAGTCCAAAAATACTACTAATTCTGCGACAAAACCACTCATTCCTGGTAAGGCAAGAGAAGCCATTGAAAAGCTACTAAACATGGTAAAAAATTTTAGGCATTGGGATAGATATTCCTCCCAGTTCTTCGAGATAAACAAGACGCATTCTATCAGAAGCGGTTCCTGCCAAGAAAAAAAGTGTAGCACCAATAAATCCATGGGATAATATTTGTAAAATAGCTCCATTGAGTCCAATGTT
>NW_025422743.1:0-52382 GCF_904849725.1 Hordeum vulgare subsp. vulgare | reverse complement strand
CTTCTTTTTTGACTATATATTATATTTTTCTGTTTTAACAAATTCAATATAAAAATAAAAAAAAACCTAACTTTTTCTATTATCTATTAATGTGTATCTATCCGTACCGTAATATTTTTAAATATTATGGAATTAGAGAAATTTATTTACATGCTTTCTCATTCCATTCGCGAGGAGCTGGATGAGAAGAAACTCTCATGTCCAGTTTTGGAGTAGAGATGGAACTAAGAAAGAGAACCATCGACTATAACCCCAAAAGAACCAGATTTCGCAAACAACATAGAGGAAGAATGAAAGGAAAATCCTTCCGAGGCAATCGTATTTGTTTTGGTAGATATGCTCTTCAAGCACTTGAACCCGCTTGGATCACGGCGAGACAGATAGAAGCAGGACGAAGAGCAATAACACGATATGCACGTCGTGGTGGAAAAATATGGGTACGTATATTTCCCGACAAACCGGTTACACTAAGACCCACGGAAACACGTATGGGCTCGGGAAAGGGGTCCCCCGAATATTGGGTAGCCGTTGTTAAACCAGGTCGTATACTTTATGAAATGGGGGGAGTATCTGAAACTGTAGCTAGAGCAGCTATCTCCATAGCGGCCAGTAAAATGCCCATACGAAGTCAATTTATTCGATTAGAGATATAGAACCCTAAAAGGGGTATGGAAGAAAAAAAATGCCCGGTTTTTCTTTCTGGAAAGACAATATTTCTTTCATCCTTTTGCATTGAAATAACAAATTGAAATCAAAATAATATGATTCAACCTCAGACCCTTTTAAATGTAGCAGACAATAGTGGAGCTCGAAAATTGATGTGTATTCGAGTCATAGGAGCTGCTGGTAATCAGCGATATGCTCGTATTGGTGATGTTATTGTTGCTGTAATCAAAGACGCATTGCCCCAAATGCCTCTAGAAAGATCCGAAGTAATTCGAGCTGTAATTGTACGTACATGTAAAGAATTCAAATGCGAAGACGGTATAATAATCCGCTATGATGACAATGCTGCGGTTATAATTGATCAAAAAGGCAACCCAAAAGGAACTCGAGTTTTTGGCGCGATTGCCGAGGAATTGAGAGAATTGAATTTTACCAAAATAGTTTCATTAGCTCCTGAAGTATTATAAATACTAGTAGGCGAAATTTAGATCAAAGAATTAATATTAGTAGATTGTGTTTTACGTATATGTTTTAAAATCCAAAATGAAAAGAAAAAAAAAGAAAACATGTTGATTATAGAAAAATTAGGAGGAACCTAGAATTAGAGTCTTATGGGCAAGGACACTATTGCTGATTTACTAACTTCTATAAGAAACGCGGACATGAATAAAAAAGGAACAGTTCGAGTAGTATCTACAAATATTACCGAAAACATTGTTAAAATACTTCTACGAGAGGGTTTTCTTGAAAGTGTTCGGAAACATCAGGAACGTAACAGATATTTCTTGGTTTCAACTTTGCGACATCAAAAGAGAAAGACTCGAAAAGGAATATATAGAACAAGAACTTTTTTAAAGCGTATTAGCCGACCCGGCTTACGAATTTATACCAACTATCAAGGAATTCCTAAAGTTTTGGGTGGAATGGGAATTGCTATTCTTTCTACTTCTCGAGGGATAATGACAGATCGAGAAGCTCGACTAAACAGAATTGGGGGAGAAGTCTTATGTTATATATGGTAATCGCCCCGCCTATAGTGCTCGAATTCTACCTCGCCCTTCCTATTTTGAAAATAAAAATGGAAAAATAGGAGAAAAAAATATGACAGAAAAAAAAAATAGGAGAGAAAAAAAAAACCCGAGAGAAGCAAAAGTTACTTTTGAAGGTTTAGTTACGGAAGCCCTACCCAATGGAATGTTCCGCGTTCGGCTAGAGAATGACACCATCATCCTAGGCTATATTTCAGGAAAGATCCGGTCTAGTTCTATACGAATACTGATGGGGGATAGGGTCAAAATTGAAGTAAGTCGTTATGATTCAAGCAAGGGACGTATAATTTATAGACTTCCCCATAAGGATTCGAAGCGTATCGAAGACTCGAAGGATAGCGAAGATTTGAAGGATAGCGAAGATTTGAAGAATACCAAAGATTCAAAGGATTAGGTTTTTCTTTTTTTTTTCTAGGGTAATAAATTCTAAGTTCTAAAATTCAAGCGAAGAGACTTATTTTTTTCCAAAATATTAGATTCATAGTTTAAAAAAGGATACGGAAATATGAAAATAAGAGCTTCCGTTCGTAAAATTTGTACAAAATGTCGACTGATTCGTAGGCGTGGACGAATTAGAGTGATTTGCTCTAATCCGAAGCATAAACAAAGACAGGGGTAATCTTTCGAAAAAGAACTTTACTGTCTAAAAAGTAAAAAAAAAGTACCCGCGGAAATGTTCCAATTCCAAATAAAATAATTTCAAATAATTAAAGTAAAGGGTGTATTTTACCCTGAAACGGATATCTTTGTATCTTTTTTTTTATTTCTAACTCATATTTATGAGATAATAAAATATGGCAAAAGCTATACCAAAAATTGGTTCACGTAAGAAAGTGCGTATTGGTTTACGTAGGAATGCACGTTTTAGTTTACGGAAGAGTGCACGTAGAATAACAAAAGGGGTTATTCATGTTCAAGCTAGTTTCAACAATACCATTATAACTGTTACAGACCCACAAGGTCGGGTGGTTTTCTGGTCCTCGGCCGGTACTTGTGGATTCAAAAGCTCAAGAAAAGCATCACCCTATGCTGGTCAAAGAACAGCAGTAGATGCTATTCGTACAGTAGGTTTGCAACGAGCAGAAGTTATGGTAAAGGGCGCTGGTAGTGGAAGAGATGCCGCATTACGAGCCATTGCTAAAAGTGGTGTGCGATTAAGTTG
Source organism: Hordeum vulgare subsp. vulgare (assembly GCF_904849725.1). Taxonomy (NCBI): domain Eukaryota; kingdom Viridiplantae; phylum Streptophyta; class Magnoliopsida; order Poales; family Poaceae; genus Hordeum; species Hordeum vulgare. Next base: position 49,505 of record NW_025422743.1, on the reverse strand, counting down.
TATACGCGATGTAACACCTATGCCGCATAATGGATGTCGACCACCTAAAAAAAGACGTCTGTAAAAGAATTAACCCGCTTTCAACTTTCAAGAGAAATAAACGATTCAATGATAAAATAATAATACTAGTCTATTATGGTTCGAGAGGAGGTAGCAGGATCCACTCAAACACTACAGTGGAAGTGTGTTGAATCAAGAGTAGATAGTAAGCGTCTTTATTATGGTCGTTTCATTCTGTCCCCGCTTAGAAAAGGTCAAGCGGACACCGTTGGTATTGCCTTGCGAAGAGCTTTACTTGGCGAAATAGAAGGAACATGTATCACACGTGCAAAATTTGGGAGCGTGCCACACGAATATTCTACAATAGCAGGTATTGAAGAATCCGTACAAGAAATTTTACTAAATTTGAAAGAAATTGTATTGAGAAGTAATCTCTATGGAGTTAGAGACGCATCAATTTGCGTCAAAGGTCCTAGATACATAACTGCTCAAGATATCATCTTACCGCCTTCCGTAGAAACCGTTGATACGGCACAACCTATAGCTAACTTGACAGAGCCCATTGATTTCTGTATTGATTTACAGATCAAGAGAGATCGTGGATATCAGACAGAACTCAGAAAGAACTATCAAGATGGAAGTTATCCTATAGATGCTGTATCCATGCCTGTTCGAAATGTGAATTATAGTATTTTTTCTTGTGGGAATGGAAATGAAAAACACGAGATACTTTTTCTAGAAATATGGACTAATGGAAGTTTAACCCCTAAGGAAGCGCTTTATGAGGCTTCTCGTAATTTGATTGATTTATTTCTTCCTTTTCTACACGCCGAGGAAGAGGGCACTAGTTTCGAAGAAAATAAAAACAGGTTTACTCCACCCCTTTTTACTTTTCAAAAAAGATTAACTAATCTAAAGAAAAACAAAAAAGGAATTCCATTGAATTGTATTTTTATTGATCAATTAGAATTAACTTCTAGAACATATAATTGTCTAAAAAGGGCCAATATACATACACTATTGGACCTTTTGAGTAAGACTGAAGAAGATCTTATGAGAATTGACAGTTTTCGTATGGAAGATAGAAAACATATATGGGACACTCTAGAGAAGCATCTCCCAATTGATTTACTTAAGAATAAACTCTCGTTTTAAATCCATTGCAATTTTTTTTCTTCTTCTTTTTCGAGTTAGAATAGAATAAAAAGAAAAAAGAAAACAATTTTGCATCTTTGGTACAATCTATATTTTCGCGAAATGGATCATAATAAAATAATAAAATGGATTTTAGGTATCTAGGGAAGATTCTACTTGGAAGTAACTATTTCCTAGATACCTATGGTACTTCATGGTTGAATGAATCAAAAAAAATCTAAAAAAGACCTAAAGTTAACGATTTATCAATGGGTAGTGTTGCTCCAATACCTAACCAAAGAGCTACTACAGTACCGATTAAAAAAACGGTCGTAGCTACTGGGCGGCGAAATGGATTTTGGAATTTATTGACATTCTCTAGAAAAGGTACTGTCAATAAGCCTGTTGGCACAGAAACCATTAAGAGAACGCCCAATAACTTATTGGGTACCGTACGGAGTATTTGAAACACGGGAAAGAAGTACCACTCGGGTAATATTTCCAAAGGAGTTGCAAACGGGTCTGCCGGTTCACCAATCATTGATGGCTCGAGAACCGCTAAACCTACATTACATGCAATAGTACCTAGAATTACTACTGGAAAAATATATAAAAGATCGTTGGGCCATGCGGGTTCCCCGTAATAATTATGTCCCATCCCTTTAGCTAATTTAGCTCTTAATACAGGATCATTTAAGTCTGGTTTCTTTGTTATTGGGATAGGTGAACTCTTTAGGATCCATCCCCCAAAGGAACCGGACATGAGAATTTATCATCATCCGGCTCGAGCAAGAGTGAAAGAAATAAGACCGCGGAAGATCCTTAATAGAATTAAGGTATATAATGACTCAATGACTCTAGACAAAAAAAGCTTTATCAGATTCTCTTTTCCAAAGTTGCACCTACCACTACTCATTGAAAATAATCCTATTCTTATGGGTAAATGCTCAATATCCAAGTGGGCTTACAAATTTGATCATGATCAATTGCTTTGTGGATTGTCTCATGTCTCTTGATTAGTTGGTATTTATCCCCTCAATATCGCAAGTTTCTTACCTCCAAACAAAATATTTACTTGTTACTAATAAAAAATCAAAAAGTTTAGCCTACATTCTTCCTTAGATCCCTTCTTTTACTCCGATAGTATTGCGGATCACAATCGATGCAAAGAAAATGAATGCATTTCCATACTATAATAAAAAGGTAAGTGTAATAAATAGAGAATTGGATCATGTCACATGACTGATTCCATTTCCACTCTATGGGATCTTACGGAGCCTGTTCATGGATGACATGGTTGCGGTATGATCATAGAAGATATTCTCCTCAAGTGAACCAGCCTATCCTTCCTAGGTAGGGGACTTACATGTTGATTGGATGCGGAGACACCTTTGGTTGTGAATTCTAATGTGGCAGATCCAATTCTTTATCTGCATGGCCAAATCAATAATTCAAGTCACACACTCCCATAATCCGCCTTTTTTCTTTCGTAAAATTAACTTCAACTATTTGTATCGTATAAAAATACTTCGGAGTTGAAGAGAAGTATCCAAATGACATGTGTTATTTTACAATAACCCATGCTTGTAGCAATGAAATACCACAACCTACCCGATATGATATATGAGAATTAGAATTCTCTATGATATGCCTTCCCTATAAAGGACCCGAAATACCTTGCTTACGTATCATTGGAAAGTGCATTAACATAAATACGGCAGTAAGCAGAGGCAGTACAAAGGTATGTAAACTATAAAAACGAGTCAAAGTGGATTGGCCCACACTAGCACTTCCGCGTAATAACTCCACTAAAGGCGATCCTATTACCGGAATGGCGTCAGGTACACCTGTCACAATTTTGACTGCCCAATAGCCAATTTGATCCCAAGGCAAAGAATAACCAGTTACACCAAATGATGCAGTCAAAACAGCCAAAACCACACCTGTCACCCAAGTTAATTCACGGGGTTTTTTAAATCCCCCTGTGAGATACACACGAAATACATGCAGGATCATCATTAAAACCATCATACTTGCTGACCATCGATGAACTGATCGGATTAACCAACCAAAGTTGGCCTCGGTCATTATGTATTGAACCGAGGAAAAAGCCTCTGTAACGGTTGGTCGGTAGTAAAAAGTCATAGCAAAACCGGTAGCGACTTGTACTAGAAAACAAGTAAGTGTAATTCCCCCTAAACAATAAAATATGTTGACATGGGGAGGAACATATTTACTAGTTATATCATCCGCAATTGCCTGAATCTCAAGACGTTCCTCAAACCAATCATATACTTTATTGAGATAGGTAACTAACCCACGCCCCCCTCTAAGAGCCGTATATGAAAATTTCATCTCGTACGGCTCAAGCAGAAACACACAAATTTTCAACGAATATTAGAAAAAAGGTTCAAAACTTCATCAGCCACTGAATCGGGTCGATTTGCCTTGAAGATAGCAAATAAAAAAAATCCGGAATATCTTCTTTGTGATGATAATGCCAAAAAATCTCAAGTTGGCGCGTCTTTCTTTCTTCCTTTCCCTTATGTTGGTCATTAGAGGCTTCTTGACTTTTCTCTTCCCTATTTTGGATTTTTTTTTATGCGTAATATAGAAATTATCTTGTTGTGATCCTATGAATCAGTTCAATTAAAACCTTAGATTCATACTAGAGCCACGATGATTTAGTCTCAAGCTAAACAAAAGGCAAGGGTTCTTCGAATAAGAACCGCTTGATAATCATTTATTGAAATTGAATCAGTGTAATGACTCGACAAAATCGATAGAAAAAAAGTTGTCTTTTGGGCAAACAAAATTGTAAGGAAGAAAATTTCTTTTTTATTTTTATTTAAGAACTACTTGAATTTTTCAGTCTGGTTGCGAGGTCTTAATAGTGAGTATGAATCATAGTTCCATTTTTTTTGATCCACTCTATCTATTTCGTGTTCCAGATACTAGAATAAATAATATCTGACGAATTAGAATCATCTTGATAGAGATAACAGGCCCTTTCTATGTATTATCAATAGGATCAATTCTAACAAGTCACACACTCATATTCCAGAGATACCGAAACAAAAAAATTCCGCGGTCGAACTACCATAATATCTAGAAATGTAGAGCTTAAACTAGAAAGGCTTTTTTGGATGGAAAAACTCTGACTTCCTAGTTTTAGTTAGTAGAAACCTAATTGGTTAAAATTCCATCCAGTAAAATGGAAGAATTATAAATTTCTAAAATGATAGATAGGAATATAGCGAATAAAGCCATTGCGACCCCCATAAAAGGAGTAGTCCCCCAACCCGGGGCGACTTTCCCATATTCCGAATTCAAGGGTTTCAGTAAACTACCTGCACCAGTTCGTTTTGGCCTAGGTTTAGAACTATCTTCAACGGTTTGTGTAGCCATAAATTATATTTAATCATTGGTGTTGACTTTGTATACTATTCCGTTGTAGTTGTAAATACACGATCTTTTCGTAGATCCATTGTAATCTTGAAATTCTATAAAAATGGAAACAGCAACTTTAGTCGCCATCTCCATATCTGGTTTACTTGTAAGCTTTACTGGGTATGCCTTATATACCGCGTTTGGGCAACCCTCTCAACAATTAAGAGATCCATTCGAAGAACACGGAGACTAATTTAAGTAAGAAGTCCCCCTATCTGGGAGACTTCTTACTTAAATGAAATTATTTTATTCTTTTAGTTGGAGTTGGTGGAACCTTAGGTGGTTCTCGGAAGAAGATAGCGAAAAAAATTATCCCTAAAGTCGAAACTAAAAGGAACGTATAAACCAATGCTTCCATAGATTCGATCGTGGTTTATTTACAATTATAACTTCCACACCTATTCATTTGTCATTTGGGAGAATTTCCCATATAAAGAAAGAAAAAGAGTCAAAGAAAGGATGGGAGATGTCAAATCAAAAAAGAGAGGTGAAAGATACCATAACAATGTGTATCAGACTGCCTGTTTCTTTGTAGTTGGATCTCCCACTTTTTGGAATGTTCCAAATTCCACTTGAGCATCCAAATCTGGATCAATACCAGCAAAAACATCTCGGAACAATGTTCTAGCGCCATGCCAAATGTGTCCGAAAAAGAAGAGCAAAGCAAAGGTAGCATGACCAAAAGTGAACCAACCCCTTGGACTGCTGCGAAAAACACCATCGGATTTCAAAGTAGCCCGGTCTAATTCAAAAATTTCCCCTAATTGAGAACGCCTCGCATATTTTTTTACAGTAGCAGGATCAGAATAATTTACTCCATTAAGTTCGCCACCATAGAACTCCACCGTTACGCCTACTTGTTCAACACTATATTTGGATTCTGCTCTTCTAAAAGGAACGTCCGCTCTAACAATTCCCTCCTCATCTACCAAAACAACCGGAAATGTTTCAAAAAAAGTAGGCATACGGCGTACAAAAAGCTCACGTCCTTCTTTATCTCTAAAGACGGGATGTCCTAACCATCCAACAGCTATTCCATCCCCATTGTCCATTGAGCCCGCTCTGAATAATCCCCCTTTTGCCGGATTATTACCAATATAATCATAAAAGGCTAATTTTTCGGGAATTTTAGACCAAGCTTCTGATAAACTAAGATTTTCGGCTAAACCATTGCTAACTCTTCGATATATTTCTTGCTGAAAGTATCCCTGATCCCACTGATAACGAGTAGGCCCAAATAATTCGATTGGGGTCGTTGCTGACCCATACCACATAGTTCCAGCAACTACGAAAGCTGCAAAAAAAACAGCAGCGATACTACTGGAAAGTACAGTTTCAATATTGCCCATACGTAATCCTTTATATAGACGTTGAGGCGGACGGACACTAAGATGGAATAAGCCCGCTAATATACCCAATGTACCCGCAGCAATATGATGAGAAGCTATTCCCCCCGGAACAAAAGGATCAAAACCTTCTGCACCCCACGCTGGATTTACAGCTTGTACTTTTCCAGTTAGTCCATAAGGATCGGATACCCATATCCCAGGACCATACAAACCCGTTACATGAAATGCCCCAAAGCCAAAGCAAGCCACCCCTGCAAGAAATAAATGAATTCCAAAGATCTTGGGCAAATCCAAAGAGGGTTTTCCCGTCCGCTCATCAGAGAATATTTCTAGGTCCCAATATACCCAATGCCAGATCGCTGCCAAGAAACACAAGCCAGAAAACACAATATGCGTAGCTGCCACACCTTCATAACTCCAAATACCCGGATTTGTTACAGTTCCTCCTGAAATACTCCAACCACCCCACGAATCCGTTATTCCTAAACGAGTCATGAAGGGAATTACGAACATACCTTGTCTCCACATTGGATCCAGAACAGGATCAGAGGGATCAAAAACTGCTAATTCGTATAAAGCCATTGAGCCAGCCCAACCAGAAACTAGAGCTGTGTGCATTATATGCACCGCAAGCAATCGACCCGGATCATTCAATACGACAGTATGAACACGATACCAAGGCAAACCCATGGAAATACCCCTTTAGCAAAGAAAAATAGACACGATGTCGCTTTATTTTATCGCATTGAAAAAGATTATCCATTGTACCTAACCCTTCTAGGGGATTCTGTGTCAGAAAGCGCGAATATTTATTTCATTCCATTAAAAATAAGAAGCCAATTCTGTTCATAAGAAGAAAGAGAAGCAGATCTATTCTATACTCGATAAGTGCCAATATGCAATGGGTAACTTGGCCAATTTGGAAAAAACGAAGAATAGATCGCTACCCCTCTTTGTTTAGCATTCGAATCACCCATTCCTTTTTCTTTATTCAATCTGTCTTACCTTTCTTATATGTATAACCTTTCCATCTATGTATTAATAGAATCTATAGTATTCATATAGAATAGAATAAGAATAAAATAGAATAGAATAAGAATAAAAATTAAGACAATAAACTGCAGATTCTTTCTTTCTGTTCCATTCTTACGTTTCCATATTAAAGTGTTTCTTACTTAAATTTAATAATATTAATCTAATATGCCCATTGGTGTTCCAAAAGTACCTTACCGGATTCCTGGAGATGAAGAAGCGACTTGGGTTGACTTATACAATGTTATGTATCGAGAAAGGACACTTTTTTTAGGTCAAGAGATTCGTTGCGAGATCACGAATCATATTACAGGTCTCATGGTATATCTGAGTATAGAAGATGGAATTAGTGATATTTTTTTGTTTATAAACTCCCCAGGCGGTTGGCTAATCTCAGGAATGGCTATTTTTGATACGATGCAAACGGTGACACCAGATATATATACAATATGCCTCGGAATAGCCGCGTCCATGGCGTCCTTCATTCTGCTTGGAGGAGAACCCGCCAAGCGTATAGCATTCCCTCACGCGAGGATTATGCTTCACCAACCTGCTAGTGCTTATTATCGGGCAAGGACACCAGAATTTTTACTAGAAGTAGAAGAGTTACACAAAGTTCGCGAAATGATCACAAGGGTTTATGCACTAAGAACAGGCAAGCCTTTTTGGGTTGTATCCGAAGACATGGAAAGGGATGTTTTTATGTCAGCAGACGAAGCCAAAGCTTATGGACTTGTCGATATTGTAGGGGATGAAATGATTGACAAGCACTGCGATACTGATCCAGTGTGGTTTCCGGAAATGTTTAAGGATTGGTAGTGTCCGGATTTCTTGTAAAGTTATTTCACAGCTAAATTCGTGTTTTCCTCGATTTAATAGAAAATAGAAAGACTTCATGATGAGCAATCATCAGGTTAAGATGGATCTAAACCAATCCATTTTTTTCTATATACATACAACATGCCAACGGTTAAACAACTTATTAGAAACGCAAGACAGCCAATACGAAATGCTAGAAAAACGGCTGCGCTTAAAGGATGCCCTCAGCGTCGAGGAACATGTGCTAGGGTGTATGTGCGACTCGTTCAGATCATGACTTCAAACAAATATAAAAAAAATTTGAAGTATCCCTGATTAGTACCAATGAATAGGATATAGCTTCTCTATCCTAGATTTCTATGGTATATGGAATTTCTGGTTTCCTTTGGTGCAAATCGAATTATCTAAATTTGGAAATAAGAAGCAATTCTCCCATTGGTAGCAAATGGTTATCCATTAAGCGGAGGAAATAGTAATAAAAAGAAAAAGGCTTATGCTCTTTTATCTTATAAAGAACGGACTAACAGGGTCAGCTACTTAGCCAACTTTCATAATTAAATACCGTCACTGTATGGATAACTCTTATTGTGAAAAGAGCTATTTACTCTATAATGGATAGGTAGAGCCAAAGAATGTGAACTATACAAGTTCGTAATACTTTTTGATGAAAGAAAGGGCTCCGGTGTATAGAGAGGGCCTCACCGTTTAAAAGGGAACCATAGAAACGATGGAACCCACTATTTTTTTTAGTATTATTTAGAATGAATTTGTTATTTCGTATAGAAATAACTGAACGGAGTGGAATAAAAAATCGTGGTTGGGAAGGTTACTATAGCAAAAGCCATTGGAATTAATATTTTATATATCGGAATAATTAGTTTTGTTATTAATGAGAAAAAGGGTGGCTAAAAGAAGAGAAATCATTAGTTATTCATTAAGGTTAATTTGATTCAATGACCAGAGTTCCGCGAGGATATATAGCCCGGAGACGACGAACAAAAATGCGTTCATTTGCCTCAAACTTTAGAGGGGCTCATTTAAGACTTAATCGAATGATTACCCAACAAGTAAAAAGAGCTTTTGTTTCCTCTCATCGAGATAGAGGTAGGCAAAAGAGGGATTTTCGTCGTTTGTGGATCACTCGGATAAACGCAGCAACGCGGGTATATAAAGTATTCGATAGTTATAGTAAATTAATACACAACCTGTACAAGAAGAAATTGATTCTTAATCGTAAAATGCTTGCACAAGTAGCTGTATCAAATCCAAATAATCTTTACACGATTTCCAATAAAATAAAGATCATCAATTAAAGGTATAAATAAAGTAATATACTGGAATAATAAAAGATGAATTCCCGGAGAGGGAACTCCGGGAAGATACAATAAATTAAGATTAAGTGGTAGGAATCGACGAGCTGGATTACTTTCTTTATAATATATATAGGTCTGGCCCTTGCGAATTCGAATAAAACATCAACAATCGGAACTTAAGTTCCGGTTGTTGTTTCTTAAATTTTGGTTGTAGTTTCTTAAGTTTCGATTGGAATTGTACTTTTGCGTTAATTGAGGAATATGTCTATTTTTTCTGGGTCTAGAACCTGTAATTATTGAAATTGACTGGGCTTGAAATTGTTTTTCGTTCTCATAGTTACGAAACGGTAAAAAAGATAAAATACGAGCCTGTTTTATAGCAAGAGTAATTAATCGTTGTTGTTTCAAGGTTAATCTATTTATTCGTCTCGATAATATTTTTCCTTGTTCACTAATAAATCTATTAATTAAACTCATGTTTCTATAATCAATTCGATCTCCCGGGCCAATCCGGGGACGCCTACGAAAAGGTTGTTTAGATTTACGAAAAGGTTGTTTGAATTTACGAAAAGTTTGCTTGGATTTACGAAAGGGTTGCTTGGATTTATTAAAAGTTTGCTTGGATTTACTAAAGGGTTGCTTAGATTTAAGAAAAGGTTGTTTAGATGTATACATGATTTATTCCTTATTTAATTTAAAATTGGAAAATGCACTTCTTTATTTTATTAATTTAGGATCCAGAAGAAGTAGTTTTTCTTTGATCCATATCTTATTTGATTCATATTTATAGTATATGAATACCCTCTATACATATGAAATAATATCGACCGGAAATCAGATGAGTTGATTTGTATTTTGTATTCTATACTATGTTTTATTTATATATAAAATATGAAGTTCTTACTCTTTCTGTTGTTTGGAAAGATCGAATACACGATGTTCCTATTTCTTTATTTCGTGATGAGTCGTATGCTTGCGACAATAACGACAAAATTTTTTGAATTCTAATTGTCCGGGTGTATTGTGGCGATTCTTTTGAGTACTATATCTAGAAATCCCCGTCGATTCCTCATTGGCACCTTTTCGAACACAACTGATGCATTCCAAAATAACTCTGATTCTAACATCTTTTCCCTTGGCCATGAACCTCCTTTTCCTTTTGGATTGACTTAATTTAATTCTTCTACTTATTCTTTTATTCTTCTATTTTGAATCCGAAGAAGAAGAATAAAATTCATTAGAATAATTTTTTTTTATTCTTAAATTAAGTAATAAAAAATAGAGAAATAATTAAAGAATACAATCCTTGTCGAATTAGCAAAGATTTTGGTTCGAAATCCTTTCATTTAATTAGTCAGCCCCGCCTTTTTCTATGCTCTGATTTCTGAGGCCTGATTTAGCTTGGGTACCCCTTTAAATTGAATTTCTATTTTTAAAAATAGGGTTTACCAAATTTTTAATGACTCTGAGGTTCAACCCAATCCATCTTTTCTTTCTTTTTCCTTCCGATACTAAAAAAAGATTGAAAAGGATAAGATAAAATTTTGTCATATCACGAAGAAATCTATCCCTCCCATAGCAATAACTAGAATTAAAAAAAAGGGAATGACAAAGCATCCGGGAATAAACGATTAATTTCTATCAATAAACCTGCTAAAGCACCAAACCATAGAGTACTTAGCACGGGTGCTACAGAGAGATATGTTTTTATATCCCGCATTGAAAATCCTCCTTCCTTGTTGGAATACATATATGATCATAAACTTATGCTATATATAAACTGAACCATAATCGACGAAATTTTCCGAAATTGTCCTATCCCTAAAAAATAAAAAGATGACCCCTTCTTCCTATATATTATCAAGGAAAAGTAATCTTTCTTTTATAGGCGAAATTCTATTGGATTTTAGCTGTATATAATTCCTTAATTATATGAGACCAAAAAGAAGAAATGACACGAGGGTTCTATATATAGATAGAGAAAGAATAAGAAAATTATGATGTGGAAAAGAAGACAGGAATTGTGTACAATGGCATTGCACAACAATTTAATTTGGAAAAGGGATGTAGCGCAGCTTGGTAGCGCGTTTGTTTTGGGTACAAAATGTCACAGGTTCAAATCCTGTCATCCCTACCTATTACTTCTTTCTTCTTTATAGGCAGTAGCAACGAGATCAATTAAAGTAAAGTGGGTATAACTGGAATTTGTGGAGACTATACGTACGTGAGATACATTAGGAATAGAAAAAGATTTTCTTTTTGAATGAATGAAAGCGCTCTTAGTTCAGTTCGGTAGAACGCGGGTCTCCAAAACCCGATGTCGTAGGTTCAAATCCTACAGAGCGTGATTCCATCTATCTTATGTCGAAGCAGAGTAAAATAATTTAACAAAATTGAATTGTAACTCCAATTTGACCTCCTCCAGACCAGAGAGGAGGTCAATAAAAAAAAAAAAATGACTCAATCAAAGATCCAACTGATCCCCACGCCTGTATTGCAAATACGCAGTCACGAATAATCCCGCTAAAGTAATAGGAATTAGGCCTAAGACGATTCCAAATAGAAAAACTTCAATCATTTCGATTTGTTCGGGGGGATAAAAAAAGAGGTACGATCTATCCCTAAATAGTACTCTAAATTATCCACGAATCTCAATGACCAAGAAAAGAATTCCTAATTAGTCTGGAAAAGAGTCGTAGAATATCAGGAATCCCAAAGAAAGATTTTGCTTTTCTGAATTATTATTATTCAGTCAATTCAAATAAGACGTATCTTGTTCAAGCCAATAAATAGAGCTGGGGTTATAGTTAAAGCAGCCAGTAGAAAACCGAAATAACTAGTTAAAGTAAGCATGAAAGAGTTAAATTCCATTTATTTTTTTTTACTACACTACATATGTTGGTAAAGCATTTACCTAAGTTATGGAAAATTCATAATTCATCAGTTATTTTAGATAATACTAAAAAACAAGATAGAGTGAGATACAGAAGTGTAAAAGAAAGTGGATTCATCAGATGATACATGAGTCCCTAATTTCGAATCAAGAGATTTGTTATGGAATTTTTCAATTGAGTAAAGTAATAATATTAAGAACTAGATCATATAACCCCATTGAATGAAAAAATGAAATTGGATTTTCAGGGAAATTTCGGAATAAGAGATAAATAAACAATTGAATTTGAAAAAAAAACTTCTTTCTATTTTGGATAATTTCTTTTTCAATAGGACCCTCTTTTTGGACTGAACGATCGAATATTCCCCTATTCCTTCTTATTTTAATTTTAACTGATTGTATTCTATATGGAATAAGAGGAGAAGAAAAGCATTCCACGACCTCCCGAGGGTCTGTTAAAAAAAAAAGAAAGCTCTTCCTTGAATTTACTTTATTTTTATTCCTTTTTCGAACTCCAACCAAAGTAGATTCGAAGACGAGTCACTTCAATTATCCTTTTAAGTTCTATTCTATCTTCTGTCTTTCCCTATTTCATCTCGTAAAGTTCCACGCTCGCAGTTTGGTCAAGAAAGTTAGACCTAATCCAACAAACAAGACAAGGATTAATTACGAATTATGAAAGGATAAATTTCACATATATATACTTGTCCTTGTATTGTGTCAGTATGAGAATATCCTTCCTAAATTATTTATCCAAACCTATTGATCATTAACTTAGATTTTCCCAAGATTTTGGCTGCTATTCCGAATTACTCTATTATTCCGAAGCCAAGGAAAATAAATAGAACCTACAAAAAAGGGGTTTTCTATTGACGCCTTGAATAACATATAGCTTACCTATAGACAAAAAAAAGTAATTATGTTTCGGAACCAGGCAAAACCAGATTGCTGTGCCATAGGAAGGATAGCTATACTAATTCGGTATACTCAAAATACACCTTTGGTACAAAATTGACAATCTCACAAGGATGAAATATCAGTAATTTTCTATTTACTGGTTGATCCCATCTTTTACGGAATCAATTCCTTTTTTGAATGTACAAAAATTTTGGGAGTTCAGCATGTCTGGAAGCACGGGAGAACGTTCTTTTGCTGATATTATTACCAGTATTCGATACTGGGTTATTCATAGCATTACTATACCTTCCCTATTCATTGCGGGTTGGTTATTTGTCAGTACGGGTTTAGCTTATGACGTGTTTGGAAGTCCTAGGCCAAACGAATATTTCACGGAAAGCCGACAAGGAATTCCGTTAATAACCGACCGTTTTGATTCTTTAGAACAACTCGATGAATTTAGTAGATCCTTTTAGGAGGCCCTCAATGACCATAGATCGAACCTATCCTATTTTTACAGTGCGATGGCTGGCTATTCACGGACTAGCTGTACCTACTGTTTTTTTCTTGGGATCAATATCAGCAATGCAGTTCATCCAACGATAAACCAAATTCCAACTATAGAACTATGACACAATCAAACCCGAATGAACAAAATGTTGAATTGAATCGTACCAGTCTATACTGGGGTTTATTACTCATTTTTGTACTTGCTGTTTTATTTTCCAATTACTTCTTCAATTGAGAGAAAGAAAGAGACTAATAAGAATTCTCTTATCCCATTTGGAAAGATACCATCCTTATAACTACCCATGACTGTTTTTGTCTCTAGCATGACCAATTGATAAAATGTGGAGGAAAGTAGGGGAAATGGCCGATACTACTGGAAGAATTCCTCTTTGGCTGATAGGTACTGTAGCTGGTATTCCTGTGATTGGTTTAGTAGGTGTTTTCTTTTATGGTTCATATTCTGGATTGGGTTCATCTCTATAGTAATCGGAGGGACCAGATTGTAAACATGAAAAAGTAGGAGCTTAGCGGGTCCTTACCCCCTTTATCTGATTAGAGCGGAAAGGACCCGCGGAATTTTTACTCTTATAACGCGAATTGAATCTATTCGATTCACTCTTATGAAGCAACAAGAAAAAGAGATCACTCGAGGATCCAATATCTTATTCCACAAAGGAAGTATCCTGAAAATCCTTGATTTAGTTTCGAGTAATAAACTAATAAAACCTTAATCAAAACTATTCAACTAGCCTAAAAATAAAAAAAAAACCTTCAATGGAAGAGTTTACTTTTTTTTGCAAAATTTCTGTAAGTTTGAAGTTAAACTTAATTAAACAAGCCAAGCAATTCTATTTGCTTACAATCACAAGAAATTTGTCCCCCGCCATATTTTCTTCCCCTCTGTTTGTCCACTACCTCGGCTAAACCTAAGCAAAAGAAAAAGAGGCCCAAGAGACAGACCCGAATAAAGAAGAAATAGTAAAGTAATCTTTGACGAATTAGGAAGAAAAAGGATTCTTATTTTGATACAAGAAGAATCGGCACAAGAAAAAGCCTTTTTCTTGTGCCGAATAGACGATTAAGAAGACCTGCAATCCCTCGAAAGAAATTTAAATTTTATTGTTCTCGCCTTTGCCTTGGATTCTCTTCTTTTGCATGAGATATAAATAAGGAATTCCAGACATCTCGTAAACAAAAAAAAGTCTAAACAAAAAAAGGATTTCCAAAAAAGATCATAGATAATTCTAGCAATTGCCAATAAATCGAGGCTTTTTACCAACTTGATGGTAAGAAATTCCGGGACCTAGAAATTCATTTCGTACAATTGAACCTTTTCAAACTGTTTCTTTTTGAGAACCAAAAAAACTTGTGCCAAAATAACGGATGCGAAGAAGAACAAAAGGCCTTGGACACGTAATGGATCCTGAAGCACGATTTCTGCGTCCCCCTGACCAAAACCTCCCACATTAGGATTGCTTGTTAATGGTTGATCAATCTTGATGGATTCCCCCTCTGAAACAAGAAGTTCTGGTCCGGGAGGTATAATATCAATCACTTGGCGTCCATCTGATGCATCAACTATGGATATTTCATACCCCCCTTTTTCTTTACGTAGTATTTTTCTTACTATACCTGTTGACGTAGCATTATAGACTGTATTGTTACTCTTGCTACCATCAGGATAGATCTGTCCTCTTCCTCGGTTTCCCCCTACATATATAGGATATTTTAAGAAATGAGCATCTTTCTTCGTAGCAGGATCAGGGGAAAGAATGGGAAAGACAATTTCACTATATTTCTTACCGGGAACAGGGCCTATCACAAGAATATTTTTTTTATCGGGACGATAACTCTGAAAAGCAAGATTTCCTATCTTTTCTTTTAACTCAGGGGAAATACGGTCGGGCGGCGCTAATTCAAATCCCTCGGGCAAAATAAGAACAGCACCTACATTCAACCCTCCCTTTTTTCCATTAGCAAGAACTTGTTTCAATTGCATATCATAAGGAATTCGAAGAACTGCTTCAAATACAGTATCGGGAAGCACAGCTTGGGGAACTTCAATATCGACGGGCTTGCTAGCTAAATGGCAATTGGCACATACAATTCGCCCAGTTGCTTCTCGTGGGTTTTCATAACCCTGCTGCGCAAAAATGGGATATGCATTTGAAATAGATGTCCGAGTTATTACGTATATCATGATCGATACAGAAATCGATCGAGTTATCTGTTCCTTTACCCAAGAAAAAGTATTTCTATTTTCCATGTCCAATCACAGATCCCAGAATTTCTACAATAAATTAGATAGGTAGCTAAGCTAATCTAGTTCCCTATACACGAATTTGTTGGCATTCTACTGCAACAGTTGTACTGCAATGATGAATACCTTAAAGCAGGTATAAATAGAAAGAATTTTGGTAAAATGGAAAAGGGCTTTCTTTCTAAAGAAAGATGCTAATTTGATTAATATTAATATCGGGAGATCAAATGAATTTATGCTTCACTAATTGAATGATAAATGACTACAAGCGAAGGAGATAGACGGTTTAAACAAAAAAAGACCCAAAATTTCAAACATGTATCTAGAATTACTGGAAAACTACAAACAAAAATAGTGAAAATAAGCTCATTAGGAGCCCATCCAAAATCGTTATAGACCCAACGAATTACTAGTTCCCAACCACGGGTGGAGTGAAATCCAACAAAAAAATCAGTAACTAAAAGAATAAAAAAAGCTTTTATTGAGTCATTTAAATTATAGAAGAATTCCTGAACCCAAGAATTCAAAATGACAAGTTCCTCTTTACCCAGAAAAAAAGAACCACTTAGAATAGCCAAACAGATTATATTTGTCGAGAAATGCAAAATGATATGGAGATGATCCTCATTATTTATTTTGACCCATTGTATTATTTCCTTGTGTATTCCTGTAGGAGGTTTTTGTACATGTGTCTTTAGTTTCCCTTTTATCATCTCGTCCAAGAGAGAAAGTTCTTCTAATTCTATGAATCTTTCTAGAATCCTTTTCTCTTGAATATCAGTTAAGAGAGTTTCGGATTGCCTGGTATTCCACCAATTCTTAATCCAAAGTTCCAGACATTTGTTAAATGAGGAAGAGACCCCCCAAGGCAAAAGTACGATAAATACAAGATATAGTAAAGAAGGCAATGCTTTCTTTTTTTTCATTTTTGATCTGTAAATGGAGTTGTTAATGAATATGCTTCATTCGCTGACTCTATTCCATTCCCTGACTCTATATGATGATATTTCTATTTCATGATATTTCTATTTCTTTGAAGCAAAAACTCTATAGGTTTGATACCCTGTATCTATTCTTCTTTTTTGTATATTAGTGGAATTTCAGTGCATTGGGTTCTTTCTTAGATCTAGATGGAATGAAATAGTGAAATAGAATAAAAAAAGCCCTTTCGGGTGAAAATGGAAGAGAAGAATAGTATGCAATATATCTAACTTCGACAAAAAAAATTTAAAATAATTTTATCTTATCCTCGTTTGTTCCTTCCTTTAGATAAATACTTAAAAATCCCCTTACAATAACAAATCCAATTTCGAAGGGACTTCCTCCCCATGTTGAGAAAACTTTTCTTCTTCCAATTTATCTTTTCTTCATTCAATTCAGTTCAAAAAAGATACCTCAAAATACTTCAATTGGTACGCGCAAGAAATAGGCCAATTCGGCAGCTTTTTGTTCAATTTCTCGTGGAGTAAAAAACTTATCATCAGTACGAGTCAAGGGAATGATCCCCTGGCCCCGGATTTCCATATAAAGAATACGACGAGGATAAAGACCCTCTTTAACCTGAATTCTAATTGATTGGATATCCCGCATAAGGAATCGAAGGAAGACGCGACGTTTTATTCCAGGGAATCCCCAACGAAAAATGCAAACTATTCCCTCTTTTCTATCGAATCGGTCATAACCACTACCTACATTCCACAAAATAGTACACCACAGGTAGGAGCTAATGAATAGGCCTGCGATTCCGTAGAAAGACATCACGACCCCCTGCGGAAAAAAAAGAATTTCTTGAGATGGAAGTATAGATATAATATTCTTACCAAGATAACTGGAAGTCCCAACCAATAAGAATCCTAGTGAACCTAGAAAAAGAATACAGGCCCAGAAAAAATTACTCCTTTTTCGAGAACCTTTTAGAAGTTCTACCCATATGTGTTCTGATCGCCAATTCATATTAGATATACTAAATCCAGCAGCGGTCGATTGAAATTGAGAGAATAAGCTAAATAATTTTGCCTTTACTTTTTTTGATTCTGAAATCGCCTTCAGCAACTAGTACTCCTGTGAAATAATAGGTTAGATACATTGACTTTCTATTCAAAAAATATTCGTTGATTCAATTAAAATAAATAAAAAAAAACTCGCTATACCAAGCTCTGCATATTCATGCATTTATGCTCGTAGCCTATATCTGCATCCATAGCCGTTTTTCATTTGTGTGTAGAAAGTGTGTGTAGAAAAAGTCACATACCCTACCATATTATATTACTTACACTAAAAAATACTAGACAATCTTTTTTTTTTGCACATAAAGAAATAAAGAAGTCATTGCAATTGCCGGAAATACTAAGCCTACTAAAGGCACGAAAATAGAAGGTAAGTTTAAATCCGTCATGGAATAGGTGTCTCAATTCAAATTTACTATTTCTATCTAGTCGAAAAATATCTTAAGATTCTTATGATATAATTAAGTATATCTATTATAAGGAATATTGACTATTGTATTTTTTTAGTTTGCAAAATATTCTGTAAAAAAAATGATAAGGATAATAAGAAAATTCCAAAAAAGGAGAACTAATTAAAAAGATTTTTTTTATTTTCCCATCCTCATGGCCTTTCTATCTTTCTAATCTAATTTGAAATTGGATTCAAAAGAAAGCGACTAGAATTTACTTCCTGCATACATACTTCTCTAGAAGCGCATACAATAATGCGTGGTAAAGGCAGAAAAATAGTATATTCAATCAAAATCAAAGGGCAAATTATCTTACCTACTATAGATCCCCTACTACCCTCTTAAGATCCCCTACTACCCTCTTAAGATCCCCCCTACTACCCTCTTAGACTTTTAAAGGCGATATACCACCCAAAGAAAGGGTATGAAAATGCCGGGTGGTGTTAGCTTTTCGACGAAGACCCGTCCTGTGCCGCGAAGTCCTGTTAGTAAGACCCCGCGCAATAATGGATTATAGAAGAATAGTATTCAAAATACTGCTCTGGACGCATATAGTAGCATTGCGATTCCTAATCTTTTTTATTTATGAATATGAACAGAAAAAATTCATTGTATCGTTGGGTCGGAGCGGAGGTTTGGTCCAGAAAAATTAGGAACAAAACGTCTACTCTACCACACTGAAGTCTATAGCGCTGTATTTCCACGAAAGTATAATTCTTACCATCAGGATACGCTCCTTTCAACGTCTCTCCGATGGGTCCAGGTTCTATGTCCAATCCCAAATCAAGGATTTCTCGCTCTTGATCGGAGTCATAAACTAAAACTACCTTTTTATCCTTTTTATTAAGGTTATAGAAAACTTCCTTATCTAGTTCTAGCATGTTGACTCACGATTACGCCTGTTAAAAGTTTCAAACGTCCTCTTTTTTGAAATTGAAAGAGAGTCTTATAAAAAGGTCTAACTTCCAAACTATGTCTTTTTTCATTCATTCTCCTTTAGTTTTTTTCTCTATCTAGAAGTGGAATAGAATAACCCGGTTGAAGGGTAATGATCATACGTCTGTAATGCATTGTACGGCCCAGAATAGGTCCTATTCTTCTACCTTTTCCAGGTAGTCGATGGCTATTCACAGCTACCACCTTAATCCAAAGAAGAGTTTGAACCAATGCTTTATTTCTGTCTTAGTGAATCCCGATTCGACATTAAAAGTATATTGATTCTTTCCCAATAAACGAAGACTTTTTTCTGTAAATACTGCGTATTTGATTCCATTATCATATGATACTACTATATTTTATTATTTTCTTTTTATTTCTTTATTGTATTATACCTTAATATATATATATATTCTAGATATATAGAATAGACGAATCTCGATTTGTCAAGTCTCATGATCATATCATGATCTATTTTTATTCGGCTCAATCTTTTTTATAAAAAAAAAGATTGAGCCGAGTTTAATTGCAATCAATTAGAAGAATAAAGAAGAATTACTGCATTTCATAACTTATTTTTTTCTCTTTTTATTTCGTTTATTTTTTTTTAGACCTTCTTATCGATAGTATCTACCGGCTCGAACTCGAATTTGATCGCCTTCCATACTTCACAAGCTGCGGCTAGTTCAGGACTCCATTTGCAAGCTGCTCGGATAATTTCATTACCTTCGCGAGCAAGATCACGCCCTTCGTTACGAGCTTGTACACAAGCTTCTAAAGCCACTCGATTAGCTGCTGCACCAGGTGCATTCCCCCAAGGATGTCCTAAAGTTCCTCCACCAAATTGTAATACAGAATCGTCCCCAAAGATTTCGGTCAGAGCTGGCATATGCCAAACATGAATACCACCTGAAGCTACCGGTATAACACCTGGCATGGATACCCAGTCCTGAGTGAAAAAGATACCGCGAGCACGATCTTTTTCAATAAAATCATCGCGCAATAAATCAACAAAACCTAAAGTCATTTCGCGTTCCCCTTCTAACTTACCTACTACTGTACCGGAGTGGATATGATCTCCCCCAGACATACGCAATGCTTTAGCTAATACACGGAAATGCATACCATGATTTTTCTGTCTATCAATAACTGCATGCATTGCACGGTGAATGTGAAGAAGTAAGCCATTGTCGCGGCAATAGTGAGCCAAAGTAGTATTTGCGGTGAATCCCCCGGTTAAGTAGTCATGCATTACAATAGGAACCCCTAATTCTCTCGCAAATACAGCTCTCTTAATCATTTCTTCACATGTACCCGCAGTCGCATTCAAGTAATGCCCCTTGATTTCACCGGTTTCGGCCTGTGATTTATAAATAGCTTCGGCACAAAAGACAAAACGGTCTCTCCAGCGCATAAATGGTTGTGAGTTTACGTTTTCATCATCTTTGGTAAAATCAAGTCCACCACGTAGACACTCATAACACGCTCTACCATAATTTTTTGCGGATAATCCCAATTTTGGTTTAATAGTACATCCCAATAAAGGACGGCCATACTTGTTCAACTTATCTCTTTCAACTTGGATACCATGAGGCGGGCCTTGGAAAGTTTTTGAATAAGTAGGGGGAATTCGTAGATCCTCCAAACGTAGAGCACGTAGGGCTTTGAACCCAAATACGTTACCCACAATGGAAGTAAACATGTTAGTAACGGAACCCTCCTCAAATAGGTCTAATGGATAAGCTACATAACAGATCCATTGGCTGTCTTCCCCAGCAACAGGCTCGATGTGATAGCATCGTCCTTTGTAACGATCAAGACTGGTAAGTCCATCAGTCCAAACAGTTGTCCATGTACCAGTAGAAGATTCGGCAGCTACTGCAGCCCCTGCTTCTTCGGGCGGAACCCCAGGCTGAGGACTTACTCGGAATGCTGCCAAGATATCAGTATCCTTAGTTTCATACTCTGGGGTGTAGTAAGTCAATTTATAATCTTTAACACCAGCTTGAAATCCAACACCTGCTTTAGTTTCTGTTTGTGGTGACATAAGTCCCTCCCTACAACTCTTGAATTAAGAATTCTCACAATAACAGGGTCTACTCGATGTTAATTAGGCGTAAATGAAACTTTAGCAAAAATCTCGTAAAACAAAAAGGATATTCAATTAATATAATATCAACTCATTAAAGAAAATTGAGGGCATGCTTAGGTTAATGAATATGTTTCATTCATATATAATGCGTACACCCTGTGTATGTTCTATCCTATAGGAATTCCACTATAGGAATTCGATAGGAATTGAGTTGTTGTTATGGTAAGTTAACACGGTTCGTTATTAAACCATGGATTTGATTTACCAAATCCATCATTATTGTATACTCTTTGATAGGTATAGCGCAACCCAAATTAATCCCTAATCCTTATTTTACAAGTTCTTAATAGGTCTCTTTTCTTATTTGGAATGCAAATACCTAACTAAATACTAATAAAATTCTTTGTTGACAGCAATCTATGCTTCACAGTAGTATATATTTTGTATATCGAAGTCCTAGATAGGAAAGTAGAGTAGGCACAGATCCTCCACAAAAGGCAAAATGTATATGAAAAAAAGATTGATTGAACTTTCCAACGGACTCATTCCATGAGTAAACGATTGAATGGGATTCGCTTGGGCAACGAAATCAAGTCCTGGTCCCCTTTTCTCTCTTATTGAATTAACTAATTCATTTCCTTTTTACTTTTGGATTTTTTTTGATTTGATTTGGCATTATTCAACAATAAAAAAAGAAAAATTTCGACAAATTCCTTTTTTTTAATTATGTGATAATTATGAGAACCAATCCTACTACTTCTCGTCCCGGGGTTTCCACAAGTGAAGAAAAAAGTACAGGTCGTATCGATCAAATTATTGGACCCGTGCTGGATGTCACTTTTCCCCCGGGCAAGTTACCTTATATTTATAACGCTTTAGTAGTCCAGAGTAGAGACACTGCCGATAAGCAAATTAATGTGACTTGTGAGGTACAACAATTATTAGGAAATAATCGAGTTAGAGCTGTAGCTATGAGTGCTACGGACGGGTTGATGAGAGGAATGGAAGTGATTGACACGGGAGCTCCTCTCAGTGTTCCGGTCGGTGGAGCTACTCTCGGACGAATTTTCAACGTTCTTGGGGAGCCTGTTGACAATTTGGGTCCTGTAGATAGTAGTGCAACGTTCCCTATTCATAGATCTGCGCCTGCCTTTATCGAGTTAGATACGAAATTATCCATCTTTGAAACAGGTATTAAGGTCGTCGATCTTTTAGCTCCTTATCGACGTGGAGGAAAAATAGGACTATTTGGGGGGGCTGGAGTAGGTAAAACAGTACTGATCATGGAATTAATCAATAACATTGCTAAAGCTCATGGGGGCGTATCCGTATTCGGTGGAGTAGGGGAACGGACTCGTGAAGGAAATGATCTTTATATGGAAATGAAGGAATCCGGAGTAATTAATGAAAAAAATATTGAAGAATCAAAGGTAGCTCTAGTCTATGGCCAAATGAATGAACCACCGGGAGCTCGTATGAGAGTTGGTTTAACTGCCCTAACTATGGCAGAATATTTCCGAGATGTTAATAAGCAAGACGTGCTTTTATTTATCGATAATATCTTTCGTTTTGTTCAAGCAGGATCAGAGGTATCCGCTTTATTAGGGAGAATGCCCTCCGCAGTGGGTTATCAACCTACTCTTAGTACAGAAATGGGTTCTTTGCAAGAAAGAATTGCTTCTACTAAAAAGGGATCTATAACTTCGATTCAAGCAGTTTATGTACCTGCGGACGATTTGACCGACCCTGCCCCTGCCACAACATTTGCACATTTGGATGCTACTACCGTACTTTCCAGAGGATTAGCTTCCAAGGGTATTTATCCAGCAGTAGATCCTTTAGATTCAACATCAACTATGTTACAGCCTCGGATCGTTGGCAACGAACATTATGAAACTGCGCAAAGAGTTAAGGAAACTTTACAACGTTACAAAGAACTTCAGGACATTATCGCAATTCTTGGCTTGGATGAATTATCGGAAGAGGATCGTTTAACTGTAGCAAGAGCAAGAAAAATTGAGCGTTTCTTATCACAACCGTTCTTTGTGGCAGAAGTTTTTACTGGTTCTCCAGGAAAGTATGTTGCTCTTGCGGAAACTATTAGGGGATTTCAACTAATCCTTTCCGGAGAATTAGACGGCCTACCTGAACAGGCTTTTTATTTGGTGGGTAACATCGATGAAGCTAGCACGAAAGCTATAACCTTAGAAGAGGAGAACAAATCGCAGAAATGAAATTAAATCTTTATGTACTGACTCCTAAGCGAATTATTTGGGATTGTGAAGTGAAAGAAATCATTTTATCCACGAATAGTGGCCAAATTGGCGTATTACCAAACCACGCCCCTATTAACACAGCAGTAGATATGGGTCCTTTGAGAATACGCCTCCTCAACGACCAATGGTTAACGGCGGTTCTGTGGAGCGGTTTTGCGAGAATAGTTAATAATGAGATCATCATTTTAGGAAATGATGCGGAACTGGGTAGTGATATTGATCCGGAAGAAGCTCAAAAGGCACTTGAAATAGCCGAAGCTAACTTGAGTAAAGCTGAGGGTACGAAAGATTTGGTTGAAGCGAAGCTCGCTCTCAGACGAGCTAGGATACGAATCGAGGCTGTCAATTGGATTCCCCCATCCAATTGAAGACAATCCAGTGGTTTATAGTTGATACAAAGAAAAAGGGAAGAGGGGTAGAAAAAGTTATTAGATAGCGAAGCGAAGTAAGTCCAATGCTATCTAGTAATTTTTCTACCTACTTACCTACTATTGGATTTGAACCAATGACTCCCGCCGTATGAAAGCAATACTCTAACCACTGAGTTAAGTAGGCAATTTATCACCACAAAGGAAGACCCATTACTTCGATCGATTATATATTGAATCCCTTTTCTAAGCAATACCGCTCTGTTATTGGTCTGTTATATACTAAATACTAAACTAAATACTAAACAGATACAGATCAAAGGGATATCCTCTGGCATTAGAAAATATTCATCTTGACAAGAAATTCTCTATATGTTAAGATATCTCTGATAAGGGCTATAGCTCAGTTCGGTAGAGCAACTCGTTTACACGTGCGCCAATGCTTTTCAAAGGAGCTTATTATGCAATGAACATAATCGATCTTATTGCAAAATCAATGTCTTACTTCATAGATTCGAGAGAATAGGAGAACAGTAGCCTGACAAACAGTCGGTTCAGTCCGATTCAGGTGCCAATTCAGGTGCCTAATCAAATAGAACCCTTATGGATTTGCTAGTTGATAAGGTAAATATCCAGCCCACTAAATGCTAGGCGTAATGAGGATAAGGGCCTCCAAAAAACTTCTTTTCGTTCTATGAACTTTAAGGTGTATGAAGTCTCATAGTTAACTCTTGCAGTGGAACGATAGAGACTCCATTTCACTTAGGTTGATTTAATTTAGACCAGAGGCAGACCTAAGTCAAGGTAATCCTCCTTTGAAACACTTTGGTATTGCTCCTAGATAGATCATAATACAAAAAATCAATCAGAGCACAGGGAGCCATCTCATTATCTTTCCGTAAAGAAAAACTATGGTGGACTAACTGATCTTTAAATCAGTTTATGAAAGAGCCCAATGCAAAAAAATGCATGTTGGGTCTTTGAAACAGTTCAAATCATTTCGATAATAATCCGTTTGATCTGTTTTACCGAGAAGGTCTACGGTTCGAATCCGTATAGCCCTAATATGCCCTTTTTTCTATTTTAGGATCTCTATCCTATGTTTTCTTTAGTTTAGTATAGTTTTCATTTTCGCATTAGTATTTGTTTATAGACTGGATAGGCGCCTGCGACATAGAATAGAGATAAAAGCATTACCAAAGGCTCATTCATCGAAAATCAAAATCATACAGACAGGAAAAGAAAAACGAAAAATAGAAAAAATAAAGTAAAGAGTAAATAAGAAAACAGAATATTCTGTCTCATAGTTCTGAAATAGAGTTCTTTATTTTTATTTTTATAGTATTACTTCTCATTATACTGCATAGATTAGTCCTACTATCTTAATTAGGTTCTAATTATTCTAATTAGTAGTATTCTCATTTTTATTTAATAGTCTCTTATTATTATTAAATAGTAAATAAAGGATAGAGCTATTCTTTTTTTATAGAGATTCTAGAGAAAGCGAGACAAAGTGAAACGATAAAGTTTTCTTTATATAAGAATTAGATCTACATACACCATATCTAAATAGAATGGAAATCCAAAAGAAAGGGAGTTGGGATTCCATTGGATGAATCTTTAAAGAAGATGCAGCACAGAGGAAACAAAGGCTAAACTAAGCGCTTTTGTTTGAACAAAAAAGATTCTTGTTTCACCGAGGAAAAGAGAGAAGTTCTGGATAAATTGACAATGCTGAATTGAATTGACTAATTTAAGTTCCGCCTATTCCACATTAATGGGAGTACATTATGTTTCTGCTTCACGAATATGATATTTTTTGGACATTTCTAATAATAGCAAGCCTTATTCCTATTTTGGCATTTTCGATTTCAGGGCTTTTAGCCCCGGTTAGTGAAGGACCAGAGAAGCTTTCTAGTTATGAATCGGGTATAGAACCCATGGGAGGGGCTTGGGTACAATTCCGAATACGCTATTATATGTTTGCGCTCGTTTTTGTTGTTTTTGATGTGGAAACCGTCTTTCTATACCCTTGGGCAATGAGTTTCGACGTATTGGGTGTATCCGTTTTTATCGAAGCTTTGATTTTCGTGCTTATCTTAGTTGTCGGTTTAGTTTATGCATGGCGAAAAGGAGCCTTGGAATGGTCTTAACTGAATATTTAGACAAAAAAAAAGAAGGAAAAGATTCTATTGAGACAGTTATGAATTTGATTGAGTTTCCCTTACTTGACCAAACAAGTTCCAATTCTGTTATTTCAACTACACTAAATGATCTTTCGAATTGGTCAAGACTCTCCAGTTTATGGCCCCTTCTATACGGTACCAGTTGTTGTTTCATTGAATTTGCTTCATTAATAGGTTCACGATTCGATTTTGATCGTTATGGATTGGTACCAAGATCAAGTCCTAGGCAAGCAGACCTAATTTTAACAGCCGGTACGGTAACAATGAAAATGGCTCCGTCTTTAGTGAGATTATACGAGCAAATGCCTGAACCAAAATACGTCATTGCTATGGGAGCCTGTACTATTACAGGGGGAATGTTCAGTACGGATTCCTATAGTACTGTTCGGGGAGTTGATAAGTTAATTCCTGTGGATGTCTACTTGCCGGGCTGCCCTCCTAAACCGGAGGCAGTTATAGATGCCCTAACAAAACTTCGTAAGAAGATATCGCGAGAAATAGTTGAGGATCGAACTCTATCTCAAAATAAAAAAAGATGTTTTACTACCAGTCACAAGCTTTATGTTAGGCGCAGTACTCATACAGGAACTTATGAGCAAGAATTGCTCTATCAATCACCATCGACATTAGATATATCTTCTGAAACTTTTTTAAAATCCAAAAGTCCAGTACCTTCCTACAAATTAGTGAATTAGGAGGGGGGGGCTCTTTTGTGTAGAAAAAGAAAAAGCAGAGCAATCTTTCAAACTTGCATCCGAAATGGGAAATATTTATACAAAGAGGGAGAGATGAAGACAATGCAGCAGGGTTGGTTATCTAATTGGCTAGTCAAACATGAGGTGGTTCATAGATCTTTGGGCTTTGATCACCGAGGAATAGAGACTTTACAAATAAAAGCAGGGGATTGGGATTCCATTGCTGTCATTTTATATGTATATGGTTATAATTATTTACGCTCCCAATGTGCTTATGATGTAGCACCCGGTGGATCTTTAGCTAGCGTGTATCATCTTACAAGAATACAATACGGTATAGATAATCCAGAAGAAGTCTGCATAAAAGTCTTTGCCCAAAAGGATAATCCTAGAATTCCGTCTGTCTTCTGGATTTGGAGAAGTGCCGATTTTCAAGAACGCGAATCTTATGATATGGTGGGAATCTCTTATGATAATCATCCGCGCCTTAAACGTATCCTAATGCCTGAAAGTTGGATAGGCTGGCCCTTACGTAAGGACTATATAACCCCCAATTTTTATGAAATACAAGATGCTCATTGAATGATAAGAAATTCGTGCTCACTTATACAACACAACTCCAGATTTTATTCAAGTCAAGGAATATTTTTAGGTTCTTTTCCTAGATGAAACGGAATACCTATTTATAATTAATTCCTATTATACAAAAGCATTCCAGATAGACTGAGCCAAAAAAGGGTTTCATTTGGATTCCCCTATTTTGAA
Source organism: Hordeum vulgare subsp. vulgare (assembly GCF_904849725.1). NCBI lineage: Eukaryota > Viridiplantae > Streptophyta > Magnoliopsida > Poales > Poaceae > Hordeum > Hordeum vulgare. The sequence goes on along the minus strand of NW_025422743.1, from coordinate 22,075 downwards.
AATCACATATTAATTTCCTTCATATGAACAGAAAAATAGGATGACTCAAAGAAGTTCTCTACCAGGAACTTTGTATCGCGCACATGACTTAGCACAACTAGGAAAATAAGATAAGATAAAGATAAGCAAGACTAAAAAAATATTCGTCGGAATAGTGGAATACAAAATAAAGAAACGCAAAAAAATAAAGGGGAACCTAATCTCACCCCCTTCCTTATCATAAAGAAAGGGTATATTTTAAAACTTCTCTAAAAAGAAGTGCCTCTATATTTATATTATAGATTTATCCACTTAGATGAATAAATCATACTCTATCTATATTATATATTATTAATAAATATGTATCACAATCCATCTCGAGGTATTTGGATCAATACCTATTCGGTGGATCTTTTTTTTTCTCTGCCAGGAACCAGATTTGAACTGGTGACACGAGGATTTTCAGTCCTCTGCTCTACCAACTGAGCTATCCTGACCTTTTCTTGTGCATCATCCTAGTAGAGTATTTGTATCTATGTCAATTAAAAGGACTAAAAAATCAATTAAAGTATTTCAAATTCAAAATTTGAAAGGGGGGGGGTAGCCCTATGCATTGTGCATGGTTTACTTAAATAATACTTAAAAATAGAGTGAATAACCAAGATTTCTTGCCGATACTCTAATAAAAAAGAAATCTATTCAATGAATAGGATAAGATCCATTGAGTTCTCTTCGCATTCCTTTCCTTTGTGAAAGAGTAGAATGAGAAAGCTAATGAATCTTAAACCCATTGATAAAAAGAAAAAAAAAGAGGATTTGGGGATAGAGGGACTTGAACCCTCACAACTTAAAAAGTCGACGGATTTTCCTTTTACTAGAAATTTCATTGTTGTCAGTATTGACATGTAGAATGGGACTCTCTCTTTGTCCTCGTCCGATTAATCCACTTTCTTTTTAAAAGTTCTCAAAACTTTGAATTTGAATTGAAGAATTTGATTATTCAATATTCGAATGGAGTGGATTCACAATAATTCAAAATAAAATTATGATATGAGTTTTTTATTTCATAATCATTTCGAATTTTATTTTGAAATTTTAAAAAAGATAAAGAACCTATATTATAATATGAGTTCTGTGATTAATCGTTTGCTATGTCAGTATCTATACGTGTTTATTAAATGTATAAAGTATAAAACCCCTCTTTCTCTAATTTAGAATTAGAAGGAATTCCACTAACAACACAACGTAATTAACTCGATTCGTTAGAACAGCTTCCATTGAGTCTCTGCACCTATCCTTTTCCTTTGTATTCTAGTTCGAGAATCCCTTCTCAAAACACGGATTTGGCTCAGGATTGCCCTTTTTTAATTCCAGGGTTTCTCTGAATTTGGAAGTTACCACTTAGCAGGTTTCCATACCAAGGCTCAATACAATCAAGTCCGTAGCGTCTACCGATTTCGCCATATCCCCACTTCCCTCTTCTTTGAGACCAGGATTCCTTGTGTAATTTCATCCATCTCTTAGTTTTTTTTTTGAATCATTGAGTTCATCACTCAACGTAGTCTAGCAGTTCAGTTCGACTCTATTTGAGAGACCCCGCTTGCTTATTGCAATTCTGAATTACATTGATTCTATCCTTGATGTATTTGCAATTCAATCCGAATCAATATATCCAAAACTTTTTATCTCCCCCACCTCCCGTCTTACTTTTTTATAGTATTCGAAATTATACTATAACGCTGGATATTTATTCTTTTTTTCTAATCAGAATTATCAATTTTATTTACTCTGACTTTATGTTCCCCTTAGTGAAATATTAATCCTCAAATTATTAACAAATAATAAAGTCTATAATGATCGAATGAAAATACCCATAAAGTCTATAATTTTCTTTTTAAATATCCTATAGTTAAGCATATCAAGCTAACTTTATCTTTAAGAAGTTTTAGTATTTTTTTATTTAGTATTTTTTTATAAGTAGAACTTCAAATTTAGAACTAGTTAATAGCTAAGAGTAATAACTAATATCTGAGATTTTACGGATTTCCTATACTATACCTATTTCTATTTGTTACACTATTTCCGTTATGTAAGCCCACTTAGCTCAGAGGTTAGAGCATCGCATTTGTAATGCGAGGGTCATCGGTTCAAATCCGATAGTCGGCTTTTTTTTTCTCTATCGATGTTCTACGAACAAGAATCTCTTTTTTTCCGAATTAAATGGAGAATCCAGGATCTTTTATGTTTTTTACCTTACTATTTTGCTAGATACAAAACAATAAAATAAATAATATATATACAAAAAATACAAAAAATACAGATTTTGATGAAATTCCATTTTTTGTGGTACTTTAGTTGATTTTACTCTGTTTATCCTGTAGTTTAATTCAGTTTTAATTTCGATGTATTCTGTAATGTAAATACAATGAAATTAATTGTGTAAAATGAAATTTCAATAAAAAAAAGGAGTCTTCATGTCCCGTTATCGAGGACCTCGTTTAAAAAAAATACGCCGTTTGGGAGCTTTACCAGGACTCACTAGAAAAACACCTAAATCCGGAAGTAATCTTAAAAAAAAATTCAATTCTGGGAAAAAGGAGCAATATCGTATTCGTCTTCAAGAAAAACAGAAATTGCGTTTTCATTATGGTCTGACAGAACGACAATTACTTAGATATGTACATATCGCTGGAAAAGCAAAAAGGTCAACAGGCCAGGTTTTACTACAATTACTTGAAATGCGTTTGGATAATATCCTTTTTCGATTGGGTATGGCTTCAACCATTCCTGGGGCCCGCCAATTAGTCAACCATAGACATATTTTAGTTAATGGCCGTATAGTCAATATACCAAGTTTTCGTTGCAAACCCCGAGATATTATTACTACGAAAGATAACCAAAGATCAAAAGGTCTGGTTCAAAATTATATTGCTTCATCGGACCCGGGGAAATTGCCAAGCCATTTGACGATTGACACATTGGAATATAAAGGACTAGTAAATAAAATCCTAGATAGGAAGTGGGTCGGTCTCAAAATAAATGAGTTGTTAGTTGTAGAATATTACTCTCGTCAGACTTGAACTTAATGAAAAAAGGAAAGGTTCATAGAATTTTCTTCCCCTTCCCCTTTCCCCGAACTAAATAGCCCTAAGACCATTACCATTAATTCGTATTTTCCCATCAACTAGCTAAAATTGATTAACCCTAGGATTAGGATCCTTTTTGCTTTTTTCCTCTATGTTTACATACCACAGTAATTTGCTATAGAGAATTTTTAATTTCTATTAAATAAAAATAAGATAATATAAGATATTATTACTGGAATAAATTGCTATTTGATTTGATACATTGTGATCCTTAACGTTGATGAATTAAGAAAAACGGAAAGAGAGGGATTCGAACCCTCGGTAAACAAAAGTCTACATAGCAGTTCCAATGCTACGCCTTGAACCGCTCGGCCATCTTTCCTACATAACTTATTATGGAAAATAAACTGAGTGAATAGCGAGTTTTCTTATTCCTGCAGTACAGGTACAACCGCAACCGCTCGGGGGTTCCCTAGTTCTATTGGAAAAATTCCTTTTGATCTAGGTGGAAGGATACAGGATTTTTTACTAGAAATTGCGCTCGCTATAAAATAAAAGTTTTAATTTAGGTTTTCCCGCAACTAAAGAAAAAGAGAATGCAAGAATTCTTCTTATTGCATAATAAAATAAAGAAACCTTAGAATTCCGTTTGCATAAGATACGCTACACCATTGAAATCAAAAATAGAGTATGAGACAATTAATAACTTTGAAAACACGAAATAGTTGATGACATAAGTTGTTGTTCAGAAATAGGAAAGTGGAATGAAATCCAGTCTTAGTCAAATATTGCATATCTCTTCGTGTCCAAGCAGAAGGAAAAGGATACAATTTGAGCTGAGCGGAAAATCCATATCTCTCTTATCCATTTAAAACATATGGATTTAGAGCATATGGATCAATCTATTTATAATTATAAGAATCGAATGTGTTTGTTTTTATGTTATTTTGTGAAGGAATGAAAACAATTCTATATAGAATGGCTTGGGAATTATGCCTAGATCCCGTGTAAATGGAAATTTCATTGATAAGACCTTCTCAATTATAGCCAATATTTTATTGCGAATAATTCCGACAACCTCAGGAGAAAAAAAGGCATTTACTTATTATAGAGATGGTGCGATTTGACTCTTTTTTTTTTTGCTTTTTTTTAGACCTACCTATACCTCAGTCTTAGGAAAAAGAAAAGGGGTTGGCATAGAGAGAACCAAATTTGTAAAGCAAGCAAACCCACGCTTCGGGAAGGTGAGGCGAACTAACAATTCCTTCCGTCGTGTATCCTCGATTGATGCGGCTTCAGATACTTCAATTGTAGATTTGAGTATTGAGCGAAAGGTTACACCTACAGGATATGGTATGGTATGGATTACAGGCCACTCTATTAGTATCCGTAGGCAGCATAGGGGAGAAAAGCACTACACCTAGAAATAGGAATCAACAAGAGAAAAACTTTGGTAGAAATTACCCCTTTCCTGATCGGTATCAGGGCTGGGAAGAATGGTTGGGATAACAAACAACCATCAGGTTTGTACTTTGGATACCCCTATAACCATCAAAGATCGTTGAAGTAGCTAATTCCTCTAAATAGGAGGCGTTGAGAACAAAGAAATTATTGGAGCTATCGTTTTCCTCTAGCATTAATAGAATTCATTGGTGTTAAGAAAAACCTCTTGTGGGAAGGTTGGCTAGAGATTTCTTGGAAAAATACCAGCCCCTTTCGGTTCATAATGAGACGGGACTAATTCTATTTTGATTCTATAGATTAAGATTATTTCGCTTAGTACTATTATGTACAGAAGGGAGGAGCCGTATGAGATGAAAACCTCATGTACGGTTTTGGAACGGAGATTTTTTGAATAGAATGAACGACCGTAACGGATGTTGGCTCAATCCGAAGGAAATTATGCGGAAGCTTTGCAAAATTATTATGAAGCTACGCGACTAGAAATCGATCCCTATGATCGAAGTTATATACTCTATAACATAGGCCTTATACACACAAGCAATGGAGAGCATACAAAGGCTTTGGAATATTATTTCCGGGCACTAGAACGAAACCCCTTCTTACCGCAAGCTTTTAATAATATGGCCGTGATCTGTCATTACGTGCGACTATCTCCACTATAGAAAGACAAAAAAAGAGAGGATCAAATTTTCTAGTAAATACTGGAAAAAAGGGCTTTCTACATAGGGATCGTAAAAACAACGATTTTTCCCTATCAGCTGTAGGAAGGAAGGACACTTCACGAGAATCAAAAAACGAAGAAAGTATGGCCTATACTACTACTCTATGGATAAAGTTTCTCAAATTGATAGAGAAAGCACCGTAAAGATCAATTAGTGAGCGACTGGGTCGATACAACTAAAAAAAACTGCTTACTTATCCCATGATATGGGGCAAAATTTAGGAATCCGCTTATGTAATAGAGCCGATCCACTAAGGGATTAAGCAGCGGTGTAGTATCAGATCCCAAAGATAGTAAGTTCTTTTTTCTTTCTTATGGAAAAAAGTCTTTTTCAAGGATTCTATAGAGATTTCATATATGAAACCGGGATAGTTACCTTTCAGAAAATTTGAACGAAGGCTCTATATCTATCTATGCTTCATTCTTCTGAAGGTGGGAAAAAAGATCAAACTAATTATTGAGAAAAATTAGGGTTTGAAACTTAGGTAATTAATTTCTTCTGCTTAACACAAGAACAAATTGGATCGATTTTTGATAAATCGAATTCAGTTAAGATAGGGGAAATTAAGATAGCAATTTCTGAGCCGTATGAGGTAGGAAACTCTCAAGTACGGTTCTAAGGGAAGGAACTGCCTATTCCGACCGAGGAGAACAGGCCATTCTAGAGGGTGATTCGGAAATTGCGGAAGCTTGGTTTGATCAAGCTGCTGAATATTGGAAACAAGCTATAGCGCTTACTCCGGGAAATTATATTGAAGCACAAAACTGGTTGAAGATTACGAAGCGCTTTGAATTTGAATAAGACCATGCTCCTTTTTTTTCCTAAAATGGATGGTTTGGTTGTTGATCCATTAATCAAATAAATTAGGTCGTAAGATCGAATCAAGAATTTCATTATATCCATTTCTTATACCTTCTATTTTATAAGATATTTCATAAGAATAAACCATAGGGATAGGGTCTAGAATAGAAGTAATAAAGTGAATAAAAAAAAGGGGGCCAATCTAAATATTGCTAATATATTAGAACCATCTTATTAATAATTCTAATGAGTTATCTTGGAATTTAGAATCAAATAAAAAATAAAAAACCCTATATTATGCTCAAGGAAAGTAGATATAGATAGGAGCTTATGCCCTAAAAAAAAATACACTAGTTTCTTAAATTTAAAATAAAAAAGATTTTTTCTTACGCCGAGAAATATTTGTTTTTTCAAGATAAACAATGTCCGTTAGGCACCTAACCTTTATGTCATAATAGATCCGAACACTTGCCTCGGATTGACTTTAATATATAATTGCTCCAGTGAATAACTAAAAAAAAAGAAGGGTGGTAGTATAGTAAAGAAAAGAACTAATCACAATATCTATCTTTCAAAATCTATCTTTCAAAATCTATCTTTCAAAGATTCACTAAAAAAAAAGACAGTTGGCGGGTCTCTTTGTATGTCTTGTCCGGAAAGAGGAGGAGTTAATGATTATTCGTTCGCCGGAACCAGAAGTAAAAATTGTTGTGGATAGGGATCCTGTAAAAACATCTTTTGAGGAATGGGCGAGACCCGGCCATTTCTCAAGAACACTAGCTAAGGGCCCTGATACTACCACTTGGATCTGGAACCTACATGCTGATGCTCACGATTTCGATAGTCATACTGGTGATTTGGAGGAGATTTCTAGAAAAGTTTTTAGTGCTCATTTCGGGCAACTTTCCATTATCTTTCTTTGGTTGAGTGGCATGTACTTTCATGGTGCCCGTTTTTCCAATTATGAAGCATGGCTAAGTGATCCTACTCACATTGGACCCAGTGCTCAGGTAGTTTGGCCTATAGTAGGGCAAGAAATATTGAATGGTGATGTAGGTGGGGGTTTCCGAGGAATCCAAATAACCTCTGGTTTTTTTCAGCTTTGGCGAGCATCTGGAATAACTAGTGAATTACAACTCTATTGTACTGCAATTGGTGCATTGGTTTTTGCAGCGTTAATGCTTTTTGCTGGTTGGTTCCATTATCACAAAGCCGCTCCCAAATTGGCCTGGTTCCAAGATGTAGAATCCATGTTGAATCACCACTTAGCGGGATTATTAGGACTTGGGTCTCTTTCTTGGGCGGGACACCAAATTCATGTATCTTTACCAATTAACCAATTTCTTGACGCTGGGGTGGATCCTAAAGAGATACCACTTCCTCATGAATTTATCTTGAATCGGGACCTTTTGGCTCAACTTTATCCTAGTTTTGCCGAAGGAGCAACCCCTTTTTTCACTTTAAATTGGTCCAAATACGCAGAATTTCTGACTTTTCGTGGAGGACTAGATCCAGTAACCGGTGGTCTCTGGCTGACCGATATTGCACACCATCATTTAGCTATTGCTATTCTTTTCCTAATCGCAGGTCATATGTATAGGACCAACTGGGGTATTGGCCATGGACTTAAAGATATTTTGGAGGCTCACAAGGGCCCATTTACAGGACAAGGCCATAAGGGTCTTTATGAAATCTTAACAACGTCATGGCATGCTCAATTATCTCTTAACCTAGCTATGCTAGGCTCTACAACCATTGTTGTAGCTCATCATATGTATTCTATGCCTCCCTATCCATACCTAGCTACTGACTATGGTACACAACTTTCCTTGTTCACACACCACATGTGGATTGGCGGATTTCTAATAGTCGGTGCTGCTGCACATGCAGCAATTTTTATGGTAAGAGACTATGATCCAACTACTCGATACAACGATCTATTAGATCGCGTCCTTAGACACCGCGATGCAATCATATCCCACCTTAACTGGGTATGTATATTTCTAGGTTTTCACAGTTTTGGCTTGTACATTCATAATGATACCATGAGTGCTTTAGGCCGTCCACAAGATATGTTTTCGGATACCGCCATACAATTACAACCTATCTTTGCTCAATGGGTACAAAATATCCATGCTACTGCGCCTGGCGTAACAGCTCCTGGTGCAACAACAAGTACTAGCTTAACGTGGGGAGGCGGCGAGTTAGTAGCAGTAGGTGGCAAAGTGGCTTTGTTACCGATTCCATTAGGAACCGCAGATTTTTTAGTCCATCACATTCATGCATTTACCATACATGTGACTGTATTAATACTTTTGAAAGGTGTTTTATTTGCTCGGAGTTCCCGTTTGATACCCGATAAAGCAAATCTAGGTTTTCGCTTTCCTTGCGATGGGCCTGGCCGAGGGGGAACATGTCAAGTATCTGCTTGGGATCATGTTTTCTTAGGTTTATTCTGGATGTACAATGCAATTTCGGTAGTCATTTTCCATTTCAGTTGGAAAATGCAGTCGGATGTTTGGGGTACCATAAGTGATCAAGGGGTGGTAACTCATATTACAGGGGGAAACTTTGCACAGAGTTCCATTACGATTAATGGGTGGCTTCGAGATTTCTTGTGGGCACAGGCATCGCAAGTCATTCAGTCTTATGGTTCTTCATTATCTGCATATGGTCTTTTTTTCTTAGGTGCTCATTTTGTCTGGGCCTTCAGTTTAATGTTTTTATTCAGCGGCCGTGGTTATTGGCAAGAACTCATTGAATCTATCGTTTGGGCTCATAACAAATTAAAAGTTGCTCCTGCTACTCAGCCTAGAGCCTTGAGCATTATACAAGGACGTGCTGTAGGAGTAACCCATTACCTTCTGGGTGGAATTGCCACGACATGGGCATTCTTCTTAGCGAGAATTATTGCAGTAGGATAGTGGCTAGGAGGATTTGAAAGGCATTATGGAATTAAGATTTCCCAGGTTTAGCCAAGGCTTAGCTCAGGACCCCACTACTCGTCGTATTTGGTTTGGTATTGCTACCGCACATGATTTCGAAAGTCATGATGATATTACTGAAGAACGTCTTTATCAGAACATTTTTGCTTCTCACTTTGGGCAATTAGCAATAATCTTTCTATGGACGTCCGGAAATCTGTTTCATGTAGCTTGGCAAGGAAATTTTGAATCATGGATACAGGATCCTTTACACGTAAGACCTATTGCTCATGCGATTTGGGATCCTCATTTTGGTCAACCCGCTGTGGAAGCCTTTACTCGAGGAGGTGCTGCTGGTCCAGTGAATATTGCTTATTCTGGGGTTTATCAGTGGTGGTATACAATAGGATTACGCACCAATGAAGATCTTTATACTGGAGCTCTTTTTCTATTATTTCTTTCTACGCTGTCCTTAATAGCGAGTTGGTTACATCTACAACCCAAATGGAAACCAAGCCTTTCGTGGTTCAAAAACGCGGAATCTCGTCTCAATCATCATTTGTCAGGACTTTTCGGGGTAAGTTCTTTGGCTTGGACAGGACATTTAGTTCATGTTGCTATTCCCGCATCCAGGGGGGAGTACGTTCGATGGAATAATTTCTTAGATGTATTACCCTATCCCCAGGGGTTGGGACCCCTTTTGACGGGTCAGTGGAATCTTTATGCCCAAAACCCTGATTCGAGTAATCATTTATTTGGTACCGCTCAAGGAGCGGGAACTGCCATTCTAACTCTTCTTGGGGGATTCCATCCACAAACACAAAGTTTGTGGCTGACTGATATGGCTCACCATCATTTAGCTATTGCATTTATTTTTCTCATTGCCGGTCACATGTATCGAACTAACTTCGGAATTGGGCACAGTATTAAAGATCTTTTAGAAGCGCATACTCCTCCGGGGGGTCGATTAGGGCGTGGGCATAAGGGCCTTTATGACACAATCAACAATTCGATTCATTTTCAGTTAGGTCTTGCTCTAGCTTCTTTAGGGGTTATTACTTCCTTAGTAGCTCAACATATGTACTCTTTACCTCCTTATGCATTCATAGCACAAGACTTTACTACTCAAGCTGCTTTATATACTCATCACCAATATATTGCGGGGTTCATCATGACAGGGGCTTTTGCTCATGGAGCTATTTTTTTCATTAGGGATTACAATCCGGAACAGAATGAGGATAATGTATTGGCAAGAATGTTAGACCATAAAGAAGCTATCATATCTCATTTAAGTTGGGCTAGCCTCTTTCTAGGATTCCATACCTTGGGCCTTTATGTTCATAACGACGTCATGCTTGCTTTTGGTACTCCAGAAAAGCAAATCTTGATCGAACCTATATTTGCCCAATGGATACAATCTGCTCATGGCAAGACGACATATGGGTTCGATATACTCTTATCTTCAACGAATGGCCCCGCTTTCAATGCGGGTCGAAGCCTATGGTTGCCCGGATGGTTGAATGCTGTTAATGAGAATAGTAATTCGCTTTTCTTAACAATAGGACCTGGGGATTTCTTGGTTCATCATGCTATTGCTCTAGGTTTGCATACAACTACATTGATTTTAGTAAAGGGCGCTTTAGACGCACGCGGTTCCAAATTAATGCCGGATAAAAAGGATTTTGGGTATAGTTTTCCTTGTGACGGCCCAGGGCGCGGCGGTACTTGTGATATTTCTGCTTGGGACGCATTTTATTTGGCAGTTTTCTGGATGTTAAATACCATTGGGTGGGTTACTTTTTATTGGCATTGGAAACATATCACATTATGGCAGGGCAACGTTTCACAATTTAATGAATCCTCCACTTATTTGATGGGATGGTTAAGAGATTACCTATGGTTAAACTCTTCACAACTTATCAATGGATATAATCCTTTTGGGATGAATAGTTTATCGGTATGGGCTTGGATGTTCTTATTTGGACATCTTGTTTGGGCTACTGGATTTATGTTCTTAATTTCTTGGCGGGGGTATTGGCAGGAATTAATTGAGACTTTAGCATGGGCTCATGAACGCACACCTTTAGCTAATTTAATTCGCTGGAGAGATAAGCCTGTGGCTCTTTCCATTGTGCAAGCAAGATTGGTTGGATTAGCTCACTTTTCCGTGGGTTATATATTCACTTATGCAGCTTTCTTGATTGCCTCAACATCAGGCAAGTTTGGTTAATTTAGTTTGTTTTTTTGTACTGTATCAGCACCTAGTTCATTACTCTTGATAGAGAGGGAGGATCCGCCTTCTTAAATTTCTTTTTCTATTTATTTTTCCATCTAGGATTAGAACCGTATACTTGATAATAATAGCAACGGCACATTATGGCAAAAAAGAGTTTGATTCAGAGGGAGAAGAAGCGGCAGAAATTAGAACAGAAATATCATTTGATTCGTCAATCTTTAAAAAAAAAGATAAGAAGCAAAGTTTCTCCCTTGAGTTTGAGTGAAAAAACGAAAATGCGAGAAAAATTGCAATCCCTACCGCGTAATAGTGCACCTACACGCCTTCATCGACGTTGTTTTTTGACCGGAAGACCTAGAGCTAACTATCGACATTTTGGGCTATCCGGACACGTACTTCGAGAAATGGTTTATGAATGTTTATTACCGGGTGCAACAAGATCCAGTTGGTAAGGATAAAATACCCTTTCGTATTTGTATGGATTTCTGGAATTGATAATCATAGAGGAGCCCTCTTTACCATTCTGTATAAATGGACTATTCTATTTGTATAGATATGGTAGAGGGACGTATCGAACCCTCTTTTATCCACTAGTTACCCCTCTTTAGTTTAAGAGTATAGAGCAGTTTGGTAGCTCATAAGTCTCATAACCTTGGGGTTGCGGGTTCGATTCCCACTACCGGCCCCATACTCCTTCTTTAATGATATATGCATGATATATACATCATCCATTTGTATCTGGATTTTTTGATTTCCTAAAAGAGTTTTGGTCTAACAGTTTTTTCTCGGAAGAAGACAACAAATAAAAGAAAGAATAAAAGAAAGAATAAAATACGAAAGAAAAGCGTCCATTGTCTAATGGATAGGACAGAGGTCTTCTAAACCTTTGGTATAGGTTCAAATCCTATTGGACGCAATCTTATTTCTATCTATTCTTTAAATAACTATACTAAACTAAAAACAAAGAAAACTTTTTTGCATGATTCAAATAACAAGAGTAGACATGCAAAATAACAAGAGTAGATATGCCAAATTTATTTGTTACTGAAGGGAAAACCGTTCCAGCTGTTCCTGAATAGCTTCCTTCAAAAGGATTTCCGCTTGCTCGGTGAATGTCTTGCTAGAAGATATAATTTCTTGGAATTGAGGTTTAGTATCTTTTAGGTGTTTACGTAACTCATCCAGAAATTTATTTACCTGTTCGATTTCTAACGAATCAAGATATCCTCTTGTTCCGGTATAAATAGTAGCTATCTGCTCTTCCACTGGGAGAGGATTTGCCTGGGATTGTTTAAGCAATTCCCTTAATCGTCGACCCCTTGCCAATTGATTCTGACTTGTTTTATCGAGAGCAGAGGCGAATTGTGCAAAGGCTTGTAACTCTGCGAATTGAGCTAGTTCCAATTTTGATTTGCCAGCTACTTGTTTCATGGCTTTAATTTGAGCCGCGGATCCTACTCTGGAAACAGAAATACCCACATTAATAGCGGGTCGAATTCCGGCATTGAATAGATCCGCCGATAAGAATATTTGTCCATCTGTAATGGAGATTACATTAGTAGGAATATAGGCGGAAACGTCTCCAGATTGAGTCTCAACTATTGGTAAAGCGGTCATACTTCCTTCGCCTAAAAGAGAATTTAATTTAGCGGCTCTTTCTAAAAGGCGTGAATGCAAATAAAAAACATCCCCTGGATAAGCCTCACGGCCGGGAGGTCTTCTTAATAGAAGGGACATTTGGCGATAAGCTTGTGCCTGTTTGGAGAGATCATCATAAATTATTAAAGTATGCCGTTCGCGGTACATAAAATACTCAGCCAGGGCTGCTCCCGTATAAGGAGCGAGGTATTGTAATGTAGCAGGTGAATCCGCCATTTCAGCTACTACAATAGTGTATTCCATGGCCCCCTCCTCATGGAAAGTAGTTACTACTTGAGCTACGGAGGATGCTCTTTGACCGATAGCTACATAAACACATATTACACCTTGCCCTTTTTGATTGAGAATTGTATCTGTAGCTACTGCTGTTTTGCCAGTCTGTCTGTCCCCAATAATTAACTCTCGCTGACCGCGCCCTATAGGAATCATCGAATCGATAGCAATAAGCCCTGTTTGAAGAGGTTCGTATACGGAACGCCTGGAAATTATACTTGGAGCAGGAGATTCAATTAAGCGAGATTCGGAAGCTATAATTTCGCCTTTCCCATCAATAGGTTTAGCCAGAGCATTTACAACACGACCCAAGTAAGCCTCACTCACGGGTATCTGAGCAATTCTTCCTGTTGCTTTTACAAAACTGCCCTCTTGTATCATCAACCCATCGCCCATTAATACAATCCCAACATTTTTGGATTCCAAATTCAGAGCAATACCCCTAGTACCTTCTGCAAATTGGACTAATTCACCCGACATTATTTCACCAAGACCTATAATACGAGCAATCCCATCCCCCACTTGAACTACGCGACCTATATTCTCAATCCCTACTTTCCTATTATATTGTTCAATACGTTCGCGGAGAATTTTATGAATTTCGTCGACTCGAAGGGTTGCCATTAGTGTTTCTTGACTCTTTTTTCGAAAGCAAGGGGAAAAATAATGCCTAAATTCTAAACGAAAGTAGAAGTTCAAGGCCTAATTAATTTAATTATCTCTTCCATTCCAGGGACCCGAGAATGCCAATATTAGCACGAATCGTACGGAAATGTAACTCGGTATTCAAACAACTATTCAGAGTTCCTAGAGCTCCTTGTACGGCCTGTTGGAAAACCCGCTGTCGGACCTGATTCATTGCCCTTTGTTTTTCAAAATAAAGGGTTTCGTTTTTAGACTTTTCTAATTGTTCCAAACTAATAGAAGTAGCATTAATCAAATTTGCTTTTTCTCGTTCTATCTCAGAGTATCCATTCATTCGATACTCATCCGCTTCTAGTTCGACTTTCTGTAATCGAATCCGAGCTTTTTCGAGTTGCTCAATGGTCCCTCTACGCAATTCTTCTGAATTTCGAATAGTACTCAAGATCCTCTGTTTTCGATTATCTAATAAATCTTTTAATGAAAGTAGATTATTTTGTAAGTTTACAACTTTTATGATCTCTTCCCGAACCAAACATGAATCTTTCGATTCATTTGGCTCTCACGCTCCTTTTTTTCTTTTTTTGCTATAGCAATTTCCATATCTTTTTTTAAGTATAAGTAATGAGCCTATCCTCTATCTTATTTTTTATGTTTATATTTCAATATACCGAAACCTATATAAGACTAGATAAATATTAAGAGGACTCTTCCGCCTAGATAAAAATATATCATGGTCAGCAAAGTTGTTTCTTTATTTATATTTGCCCTTTAGTTAATAATTTCAATTTCATTAAGAAAAACTAACTAAATAAATGGAAAATGAAAATTAATAGAATTCTTTTTTTTTTTTCTTCAAATCCAAAAAATTTCTCTTTTTTATACATAGGTCGTCGATTCGGCATTGGTTAAAAAAGGGCAGGGTGCCCCTTCTTTTTTTTTCTAGTAAATAGTTCAAACCATTTTATCGATATGAGTGTTCTATATCAGATAAATTTTACATTAGCTATTTCCCGTTTAAATTCGGTACTAATACTAATATAGTTGTAGAAAGAGTACCTCTTTTTGCCTGGACTTCAAGCAGTTTAGCTTTAACCGTGTTAATGGTCTCACATTCTTGGTTTATAGAGAATCAAAATTGATTTACCAATGAGTCGCGAAATGCTATGGTTCTTCCATATGATTTCTGAATTTATTCAGAAGTAATTCGTCGAGATCGTGCACCCTTTTCTTATTTATCCGAAAAATACTAAAAAATATTCTAAAGTGCAGCCGGATAGATCCAATCTATTCTTGAAATAGACAACTCGCACACACTCCCTTTCCAAAAAAAATCAAAACACCAACCACTACAGTTAGATTTATTAGATTTGTTGCTAAAATATCGGTATTAAGCCCGAAACTGCCAGCGGATGGCCAGTGAGCTAAAAAAACGAAAGAATGGGTTACATTTTTCATATGCTCTCCTCTTATAGATAGGACGAACAAAGAACAAAGTTTTTCGATCACTTACTTCGCTCGCCCTTTTTTGATCGGTTTTTTTAATGCAAATAGATTCAATCTAGTAATTTCTTTTAGATTAAGTCTTAGGTCTTGTTTGACCGGTGAAAGGCTTCCTTTGTTGAAATGTTCCGTTCCCAAAATTCCTAAAATAAAAGGAAAAAACTTTCCACTTTCCTAAACTAAGGACGGGAAATAAGAAGGCGAGCATATCTTCTAAATTAATCATACTCAACTCAGCCCTTCCTAGAATGCGGTATTATCTGTCCCGATAAATAGATAATTCCAGGAGTAATAAATAGGAGTAAATTAAATAAAGTATTGATATAATTGGAATTGCGGAAGCAAATACCAATTTACTAAAAAAAGAAAAAAGTATCTAATCGAAATCGAAAGAACTTTTTTTTTTAGGATTAAACAAAAGGGTTCGCAAATAAAAGCGCTAGTGCCACAACTAGTCCATAAATTGTTAAAGCTTCCATAAAAGCTAGACTAAGCAATAAAGTACCTCGTATTTTACCTTCTGCTTCTGGCTGTCTCGCAATACCTTCTACAGCTTGTCCTGCAGCAGTACCTTGACCAACTCCAGGTCCAATAGAAGCAAGCCCTACGGCCAATCCAGCAGCAATAACAGAAGCAGCAGCAATTAGTGGATTCATGGTGAGTAGTTCCTCGTGTCAAAAAAAAAGAAATGGTTAAGGATACAATCAACCAAAAAATTCTTACTTCTAAGCTCTATTGGGGAGAAGTAAAGTAACTAAAAAGTACAAATTGAAATCAAATTGAAATGTGAATTGTCCGAACTACATAGAAGGGAATTCTATATCCATATATCGGATTAGATAATGAATCTAACCTAGGAATATATAATATAATATCAATATCCTATATACATTTGTTTCTTCTATTTTGTTTGCATATTTTCTCATTTTCTATTGAATCGGATTCTAAAATCATTGCTTAAAGTGGAAACCCGCATAAAAGAGGACTCCACTTATAGATATTAAGGATATTTATTATAGTATAGATCTAGCCTGACTCCACCCTCCTTAATGCATATATACTTTGAAAATTCCATAATATAGTCTATTCTATTCTCTCTCCTACAACTCTAGGCTATATATTCATACGCATTTCTAACTATTGCAACCAAGCAGATTATCTGGAACCATGCATGAATTGAGCTAAGCTGAAAAAAAAAATACTATATTCCAAAACTAGTCAATTCAATGATGACCCTCCATGGATTCACCTATATAGGCTGCGGCTAATGTTGCAAAAATAAGAGCTTGAATACCGCTTGTAAATAATCCAAGAAACATGACCGGTATAGGGATTACTAAGGGGACTAAAGAAACAAGAACAACAACGACTAATTCATCCGCCAATATATTCCCGAAAAGTCGAAAGCTAAGCGATAATGGTTTTGTGAAATCTTCTAGGATGTTAATTGGTAAAAGGATTGGGGTTGGTTTAATATATTTCTCGAAATAGCTCAATCCTTTTTTGCTAAGACCAGCATAAAAATATGCCGCTGACGTGAGTAAAGCTAAAGCAACAGTAGTATTTATATCATTCGTGGGCGCTGCTAATTCCCCATGGGGTAACTCTATAATTTTCCAAGGTAAAAGAGCACCCGACCAATTTGAAACAAAAATAAAAAGGAACATAGTTCCAATAAAGGGAACCCAGGGACCATATTCTTCTCCAATCTGAGTTTTGCTCAAGTCTCGAATAAACTCAAGGACATATTCAAAAAAATTCTGCCCGTCGGTCGGGATGGTTTGTGGATTCCGAACAGCTATGACAACTGAACCTAGCAAGATAGTAATTACGACCCAAGAAGTGATGAGTACCTGGGCATGAATTTGAAAACCTCCTATTTGCCAATAGAAGTGTTGGCCTACTTCTACACCCGATATATCGTATAACCCCTTGAGTGTTTTAATGGAACAAGGTATAATATTCATATTGTCCTCTGATAAAAATTGAACTTCAAAAAAGGAATTCTTTTGATTCAACCATCTCTTTCTCAACTCAGCAACTTGAACTATTAATTTGATATTTAGGATACCAAGAAAGCACATCAGATCATAATATATATCAATACCCTCTAATATATATCAATATTCCCCTTCTTTTTTCTATGCAAAACAAATTCTATGCAAAAAAAGATATAGTAAGTCATTCCATAAATCTACGCAGTTGTCCAAGAATTCACTATATATTCTTAATCAACGATTTCTTATATAGAGAGAACGGCCCTCACAAATTGAAAATACTAATTTGTTAAGAATCAATCGAATTGAAGTCATAGTGTCATCGTTGGCTGGAATCGATATATTCGCGAGATCCGGGTCACAATTTGTATCGACTAAAGAAATAGTAGGAATTCCCAAAATGGCACATTCCCGAAGAGCTATATACTCTTTTTGCTGATCAAGGACGATCACAATGTCTGGCAATCTCGTCATATATTTGATCCCGCCGAGATACCTTTGTAAGGTAGATAATTTTCTCTTCAAGATTGCCACATCTCTTTTTGGGAGATGGTGGAATTTTCCCATTTTTTCTTCCGCTCTTAAGTCTCTAAATTGAGAAAGTCTAGTTTTCGTAATCGACCAATTCGTTAACATACCACTGAACCACTTTTTATTAACATAATGACAACGAGCCCTTATTGCAGCTGATGCTACTAAATCTGTTGCTCTTTTTTTGGTACCAACAATTAAGAAACTTTTTCCCTGACTTGCTGCATCAAAAACTAAATCACAAGCTTCTGATAAAAAACGGGCCGTTCTAGCGAGATTTATAATATGAGTACCTTTACGCTTTGCCGAAATGTAAGGGGCCATTTTAGGATTCCATTTCTTAATACCATGACCAAAATGAACTCCTGCTTCTATCATCTCTTTCAAATTAATGTTCCAATATCTTCTTGTCATTTTTTCCACACTTCCTTTTTTTTTCATCCTAACATTCCATTACGGAATTTATTTCTTTTTGAAGATTAAGAAAGATCCGAAATAGCTTGAAATAAATAAAATAATAATTGTTCTGAGAGAACCTTGTACTAAGAGTTGGCCATTGATACATTGATACATGGTATAAACAAAACCTTAATTTAATGAATTAACTGACTTGTTTTACTTATTAAAATAAAAATCTTAAAAATCTAAAATTTAACCTGTTAGTGTTCTAAGTTCAAAAGTCTAGTAAAGTAAAAAATATGTTTTATGTATCCTTAGGGTTAAATGTTAAATGGGGGTTTTTATGTCTCATAAAAATTGTTTGTTACGTCAGAATCTGAAGAAACTAATTCTGTATGGAGAAACAAAAAATCTCTCATTTCCGACGCGAATAGATTTTTTTTTTTTATTTCGAAATAAAGGTTCTTGTCTTGTGGGGAACGATGCACAAATTTTTGGAATCCGGTACCAACAGGTATAATCCCCCCCAGAACTACGTTTTCTTTCAAGCCTTTCAACCAATCAATGCGACCTCGTAGGGCAGCTTTTGCTAAAACTCGAGCAGTTTCTTGAAAACTTGCTTCAGATATGAAACTTTGGGTATTCAGGGAAGCCCTTGTTATTCCCAATAAGATTGCCCGATAATAGATCGATTCATCCAAAGCTCGCCCTGCTCGTTCCGCTCGCAATAGTCCGATTAATTCCCCAGGCGAAAAAACATTAGACATTCCATCTTCGGAAACCCGCACTTTTGATGTTACTTGGCGTATAATAATCTCTATATGTCTATTATGGATCTGTACCCCTTGGGATCGATAAACCTTTTGGATTTTATTAACCAAAGAAATACGACTTTGGGCTATGGTTAGCTCAGCTCCAATCAAGAATCCCCAAGGGACCCCAAGAATTCTTGGTATACGCTCATTCCAATCCTCAATTCTCCTTTCGAGATTGGGGGATAATGAATCAATTGAACGCGCTTCAAAGATTTGTTCCACTTTTGGAAGACCTTGCGTTATGTCACTAGATCTCGATTTTTCATATATAAACGTAACTAACCTATCTCCCTTGTAAAGGATTTCTCCATAATGACCATTAACAGTTGCTCCTGTAGTGGCCAAATAAGGTTTAGCTGCTCTTATAACAAAGGAATCCATATTTACACTGAAAATTTGACCAGATTTTTTTATGTGCGATTTAAATAGACATACATTTTCACAAATAAATTGTCCAAGGTGAATTATTGCCAATGTCTCTTCCCAAGAATCATGATGGACAAAGTGACAATTCAAAAGGAATGGATCCAACATTATGTTACTATCGAAATTGGAAATCCTTTTATTTTCATCTATTAAAGAGTATTTAAGTTCTTGAAGTACTTGGAAGGTTTGTTTCAAATTGTCAACGAACAAATATTTTTTTAGCAGGATTTTATTATGCGTTAGTAAATAGTAAGATGAAGAAAAATGCGATATACTAGCTACAATAGCCCCTAAGGGCCCAAAAATTTCTAGAATAGGAATTCTAGGATTCCATTCTTTTATCGCATTGGGATGTTTTGAATTCTTGAATAAACCAATTCGAGAACAGTTGGATGCCGACAAAATCATCAAAGATTGGTATTCTTTATTTCGATTCAACAAAGTGCCAATAGCTTCTTGATGTTGGCTAAGTGATTCAATCTTCGCCTTGGAATAAAAAGAATTGCTATTGGCGCGATCTAACCTATTATGGGGAGTCGGTCCTCCACTTGTCCTATCATACCTTTTTCGTGTATACGAAATAGTGGACTTGACTAACTCAATTCTTAGGAAATCGCGAATAAGATCATTTGCTCTTACCTCAACAAGGGAAGCACCAGCCTTTTCTTTTTCTTCTTGTTCCCAATTCACTACTAAGCAAGTTCTAACAAATTGACTATTTGTGTGATAAATTCTTTGAGTTAACTTGCTATTTTCATGATAAATAAAATTGACAAGTCGAATTTGGAGATTATTTTCTTCTTGCAAGAGATCCTGCGGGAAAAGTGTTGCTAAATTTCTTCCTTCGTCCATTTCATATGCCACTGTAGGGCGAACGGAAACAAAATACTTTTCCTTGCTCTTGAGAATTTTTTTCCGTTGAACATAGACCCAATTTTTCTTTTTTTTTGATTCCTTAGAATCTTTTTTTTGTCTTTCTGGCGGTATCAAACACCCACCTAATATCTTATCTGCCTCTTCAGGAAAATGAATATCTCCGGAAAATATTTTGAGTTCCGTATGGCTTTTTTTTCTCTTCACTCGGACCAGTCCGCCTAGTCCACTTCTTGTATTTTTTGTGAGTTGTGTATCCACTCCAATAATACTATTGTCAAGTATCTTTAGGGATGAAGATCTCGGCAAGATATGAAGTTCTTGAAGAATGAAAAAAAACCGATCTACTTCTTTTTGGTATTTTAGACTAAATTCTTTTGTTCCTCGATGCTCAATCAAACCCTCTTTTTTTAAGATGGAATCTTCCTCTGGGCTCTCGTATTCGTCCTCTGAGTCTTCTTCTGAGTCTTCCTCTAAAGTACCATATTTTTCCTCGCCGCTTTCCCCGGGGCTGCCATATTCGTCTTCTGAGTCTTCTTCTAAAGTTCCATATTCGTCCTCTTGGGTCCTATATTTGCTCTCTGGGTTCCCATATTCCTCTTCTGAGTCTTTCTCTAAAGTCCTATATTCGTTCTCTGGGTTCCCATATTTGTTTTCTGGGCTCCCATATTCGTTTTCTAGGGTTTCATATTCGTATTCGTCTTCTAGGATTCCATATTTAGATTCTTCTAGGGTTTCATATTCGTCCTCTCGGGTCCTGTATTCGTGTTCTAGGGTCTCATATTCCTCTTCTGAGTCTTCCGCTCGAGTCCTATATTCTTCTTCTAGGGTCCTATATCTAAATTTAACAATTCCTGAACCCTTTTTATCTTTTCTGTATCGGGGATCGTCAAAATAAGCAAAAATAGTATTTCTACGTAAAACACCCATAAAGGGGATTTCAATCGAAATCCCAAAACAGGATATTAGTTCTTTCTCTTGTTCTTGATGATATTGTAATGGAATGACGAACCTATTTCTTCGCTTTTTCGCCAACAAATCTGAATTATCTTGAAAAATAGAAGGATAGATCAAATTCCAATGGCCATTGGACATGATTCGATCCGACGTTGAATAATCAAGAATTTCCCTATCTTTTTTACCATAAGTATTCATTTGATCTTGATCCTTGTGGAGTGAAAAAGACGCTATACTGGATCTGCACATACTTACGGATAATATCCATAAATGGCTTGTTTTTGGTAATCGACGAAGATTACCATATTGATATTCGGGCGCATGGTAAACATCAGTACTCCAGTGCATTTCGCCGTCTGATTCAGAATAAATATGCTTTTGTACCCTTTCTTTAAAATGTAAAGTGGACGTTCCGGCACGAATCTCCGCAATTACTTGTTCAGATTTTACATATTGATCATTTTGCACTAGAATCAAGCTTTTTGAGGGAATATTCACACTATATAGAATATCTTGACTCTGAATAGTTACATGCAAGTCTATATAACATAGAAAAGCAGGCTGTCCATGACGGGTACGTGTGGGGTGAACCAAATTCTCATTGAATTGGATTTTTCCATTCGAAGGGGATCGTACAAGGTCGGCAGTACCCCCTGTGAATACTCCGCCAGTATGAAAAGTTCTTAATGTTAGTTGAGTCCCTGGCTCCCCAATTGATTGACCCGCAATAATACCTACGGCTTCTCCCAATTCCACCAGATCACTATGAGTAGGACTCCGGCCATAGC
>NW_025422742.1:50000-52420 GCF_904849725.1 Hordeum vulgare subsp. vulgare | reverse complement strand
AATAAATGCGCCCCTCCCAAAAGTCGGGGTTTGTTGCACGTATTAGCTCTAGAATTACTACGGTTATCCGAGTAGCACGTACCATCAAACAAACTATAACTGATTTAATGAGCCATTCGCAGTTTCACAGTTCAAATTGGTTCATACTTGCACATGCATGGCTTAATCTTTGAGACAAGCATATGACTACTGGCAGGATCAACCAGGTAGCACGTCCTCGATGACGTCCAGCATTGGTTGTCGTCCTCCGGTTCCACTTGCATAGAGACGCAGAGGCAACAGCCAAGCCGGTTGTCGATTTCCGGCGGGCATAGCTCATCGTTCGTGAGGATCGGCACAGAGAGTTGCGTATCCTACCACGTAACTGTGGAGAGGTAGAGGCAACCCTAGTTCCGGTTGTTCTCAGCACGAAGAGCTTGGGTCGGGTCGAGGCAACCAAAAGGGCCATGAGCCTTTATCGTGAGCAACATCCGAGACCAACGACGCGAGCGAGGTTGCCTTGATAACAACAGGCACATTACATGCCCGTGATACGAGGCAACGCCACAAGCGCAATCCAGCCACAGCAAAACGCCCGTACGACGTCCGCCGTGTGGCAACATATATTTCACGCGCCACTTCCCGTATGTCGGGTACTCATATGCAAGCACTTCCTGATCCATCGATGGTACAAAGCCAACTGATTGGTAGGACACGGCGCCAATAGTCAGCCGTCGAACGACGGGGGATCTACCAGCAGACACGGGTCCAAAGCTGCTCATGCGTTTAGTAGCCTACATCGGTCAAGCCAACCGAGCATCCGCCCGTGCAATGCACGGGAGGTTTACTCGAAGGAGGCGTCCAGAGAGACCACATCACGCGTGTGTCACCCCCGCAACGATAAAGTTTTGGGGGCAACTATATTCGGAAAGGCAACGTCGTTGCAACTTTGTCTAGTCGATCTCATGCACGGGATATGCTACTTTCCTGTTTCCCGAGCCAAGTTAGGCTGTTGGGTCAGAATTTCACGGGACACGTACACGGGACCGGCAGGGACAAGGCTGCACGATATCCCGTCAAGCTGACCATGTGCGAAACGATACGTACTTTTCTGCAACCCGAACGGCCCTTGGGCGTCGGATCAGAATTTGGCACGATTCGTACACGGGACCGACGGGACAACGCGGCACGAGATCACATCGACCTGACCGTGTGCGGACACGATACGTACTTTTCTGCAACCCGAACAGCCGTTCGACCGACGGATCAGAATTTGGCATGAGTCGTACACGGGACAGGAGAACGACGGGACATCCGAGCCAACGTTTGGGAAAAGCAAGGGTTACGGGAGAAACGGGAGGTTTGCATATGATTTCATATGCAAACCCACCGATTTCCCACACCCAAGCAGGGAGGAGCCCCCTCCTCCCCAATATACCCGAGGGTTTTAGCCCCCCTTGGGACCCCTGCCCTTCGTTGTGAAGAAGGGTACACTGTTTTTCCCCGGATCCCCGTTTACACGTTTTTTGGCCCGTATGGCCGTACATGCATCCGTCCATGCCACGTACATGGTTTTCACCCGTTTTCCATGGTGCGCGCCCAGTTTTTTGCAACACGGCCCCCGTGCCCGTTTTTTCCCATTTCCTCACGTTCACGTTTTTTGGCCCGTGTGGCCGTACGTGCACCCGTTCATGCCACGCACATGGTTTTCACCAGTTTTCCATGGTGCGCGCCCAGTTTTTTGCAACACGGCCGTCGTACCCCGTGTTTCCCCGTTTCCTCAAGTTCACGTTTTTTGGCCCGTGTGCCCGTACGTTCATCCGTCCATGCCACGAACAAGGTTTTCACCCGTTTTCCATGGCGCGCCCAGTTTTTTGCAACACGGCCGTCGTACCCCGTTCTTTCCCGTTTCCTCACATTCACGTTTTTTGGCCCGTGTGCCCGTACGTGCATCCGTCCATTCCACGCACATGGTTTTCCCCTGTTTTCCATGGTGCGCGCCCAGTTTTTTGCAACACGGCCGCCGTACCCGTTTTTTCCCCGTTTCCTCACGTTCACGTTTTCTGGCCCGTGTGCCCGTACGTGCATCCGTCCATGCCACGCACATGGTTTGCCCCAGTTTTCCATCGTGCGCGCCCAGTTTATTGCAACACGGCCCCGTACCCGTTTTTCCCGTTTCCTCACGTTCACGTTTTTTGGCCCGTGCGCCCGTACGTGTATCCTTCCATGCCACGCACAAGGTTTTCACCCGTTTTCCATGGTGCGCGCCCAGTTTTTGTAACACGGCCCTCATACCACGTGTTTCCCCGTTTCCTCAAGTTCACGTTTTTTGGCCCGTGTGCCCGTACGTTCATCCGTCCATGCCACGCACATGGTTTTCACCCGTTTTCCATGGCGCGCGCCCAGTTTTTTGCAACACGGCCGTCGTACCCCGTTCTTTC
>NW_025422736.1:32500-52500 GCF_904849725.1 Hordeum vulgare subsp. vulgare | reverse complement strand
TCACACGGCTTTATTAATCGAAATCTCATAAAGAGTACTTTATTACAATAAAGGAGTACAATAAAGTGGCTGAAGGCCAACTCATGAGATTATCTAACGAAGACTAAGCGGAAGCATCAGGGAGACGCGTCCATCCGACTCCAAGGGCATGTCGCTGAGCGTAGAATCGTAGCCTCACTCCTGGTCGGAAAAGTACTCTGCAACATGATACGTTGCAGCCGTGTAGGTCAGCATATTGAATATGCTTGCAAATCATCAAGAAGAGGGAGTAAAATAATAATCAACTATCTCTACATGCATATTTGGCCGGTGAGCTAAGTTTTTGAATAAAGCCAGTTTTATCCTACAACAAAAGGGGTCGAAAGCAAAATATTACTACATAGTTTGTTGTTAACGAGATGGTTCCGCCAACCAGTTCTCGTACCCGAATAGTTGTTAACACCCACATCATTATTAAGTTGTGTCGAGAGTTCAGGGGAAATTCAATGCCTTCGGCTCAAGTTGTCCATGACCCTGGACACGGCTAATCGATTAGGTTGGGTACTCTGCAGAGTTTTGCACACGTTCCCCACAAGATTTGATCGCCTCCGTGTATGTCCTCGCACTTCAGGGTGTTTGAAGACCGGATGATCAAAACATGGTCTTTCAACGGGTCCCTCTAAATCCCTGTCGGTGCCCATCCATTCCAACCGTTCGTCTCCATCTGCTAGCACCGCCTGTCCAGAGTCGCCGCGTTGTCCAACCAAGCCAGAGCCCATAATGACTTGTGGCTGTGCAGGTAAGCCTTGAGTCTTGAAGTCTCCGTCCGTCCCTTTGAGCCTGGGTGAAGCTTTCCGCAGGATGACATGGCCTCTCCAGCATCCCGGGCATCCACTGGGTTTTTCAGGGAGCCGATCAACCGTCCTTCACCCAGTGTTGCATTGCGTCCGAGGTCTTGAAATCTTGTCTTAGTCCGGTCTTGATTATTATATCAACCTCGCATCACTCGTGGTATACACTCAACCGATAACCCGTCTACTAGAGCATAGCATATATAACATTGTCGTCCCGGGGCCAAGTATCGGGGTGTTGGTGTTCCTACCACATGATACTACAACTATGACTAAAGTTTCCAAGTACCTAGGCAACATGCAAATACGGTAAAGAAGGTGATCTACTATGCATTGAAAACATAGGTAAAAATAACATGATCAAAGATGACTTGCCTTGATGATACTTGTCCTGCTCGAGCGTCTCTAAGTAACACGCTTCGCACTCCGGATGATCTACCCATACAAACACAAAGCACACCATAAGCAATGCAATCATGCCACAAGTAAAAATAACATCACATGCGATGATTTGCAAAAGACTACGCAAAAGAATTTTATCGTGCGCCGGTAGGCAGAAACTTGTTTATGTTGAAAACATCAGTAAAAATACTTTAAAAATTCTGAAAATTCTACCACAGTACGATTTTATCACTAGGAAACAGTAGCAAAAAGAATCAACTCAATATCCTTTTTCGAACTCCTGGAATAGGCAAAACAGTGTTTAAACTAAATCTGCTCTAACTTATATTTAAAAATTTCAAACACAGACAAATTATATGTTTTTAAAAACTATAGGAAATTTGTGAGCTACTGGAAAAAGAATCAATGTCATTGGACGTAGGGATAAAAAGTTGTGGCCAAAACAAAATTGAACCTTTCTGTTTTTGCTGTCAAAACCGAAAAAAACTGCTGCTACTAGTACTAACACGTGGCAAGCTGCGGTGGCGTTTGTTTCGTGACTTCGAGCAAATGGCCTAAGGCTAATAAGGTCGCCGGTTGATGCATAAGTGGCTAAAAGAACCTAATGGTATTCTGGAATAAACCGAAGGGTTACTAGTGTTCTAATCCTAGCCATTGCATGGAGATCTAAAGGCTAGGATGGGATGCATACAAATAGGGAGAGAGAGATGGATAGCTACCTGCTGGCTGTAGCTTGCACCGGAAAGAATGGAGATGGCCGGCGAGGAGGGAGCTCCGGGGGCGGTGGGGCTTCGGGGGGAGGCGGCGGCGGGGTCTTCCTCCGCGGGGGAGGCGGCGGTGGAGAGAGAGAGCTCGGGGGAGGCTCTCCCAGGCGAGGCCGAGGGTGGCGCAGCCTCAGGCTGCTGCTGCTCCGGCGAGGCTCGTGGAGGCGGCGGCGGCTAGGGTTGGGGAAGGGTTCGCTCGGGGGTGGGGGTATATATAGGCTGGGTGGAGGTCACAGCTATGGAAGGAGAAGAAGAAACGGGGAAGGAATCGCGAGCTGGGTGCGGCTCGGTTTGGTGCAGACAAAAAGAAAGAGAGGAGAGGAGAGCTAGGAAAGTGACGTGGGGGGCTTGGGCAGGAGAGGAGGGAGGCGGTGGAGAGAATAAGGGAGGAGCAGGGGAGAGAGCACGGGGTGGAAGGAACCCGCTGGTTCCTGGCTCGGTTTGGTGACTGGGAAAAGAAAATAGGAAAGAGAGGGAGGAAGGAGAAGAAGGAAACGGGGAGAGAGAGGACAGAAAATAAGGGAGGAGAGGCAGAGAGAATAACGTGGGGGAGAGAGAGAAATACGTGGGGAGAGAGAGAGAAGATGGAGGCGGTGGTTGCATGCATGCAGGCTTGCATGCGATTACATGCTGGTGGCGGCTGGGCTGAGCCACTTGGCTCGGCCTGGCAGGTCCTTTTTTTTTTGAAAGACAAACTAACAGCAGCAAAAAAAGAAAAAAAAGAAAACAGTAAAAAAATATTTTCCTAGCTAACAAAATACTAGAAAAAAAAGGTGCTAATATACATATATGCACTAGACTACTTAGGAAAAACAAAATAACATATACAACTAATATATATATAATATATATAGGAAACCCTAGTTCCACCTAATGCAACTTTTAAAAATAGTTTTATGCACTAGGTCACACAACGCGATTGAAAAAAACAACTCAACTAAAATAATTCGGAGTTTAGAAAAATTTGCAAAAACCAAAATGGTGACTTTAACTCACAGGGGAGAAGTCATAATATCTCCACTCCGATAAATTGCCCGCAGCCACAAAACGATAAAATTTTCAGAAGAACACAAATATGCATAAAATATGAGATGCATATGAATGACCTATTAACATCCAAATTTGAGAAAATTGGGATGTTACAAACCTACCCACCTTAAGATGAATCTCGCCCTCGAGATTCGGGTTGGCTAGAAAATAGGTGCGGGTGGTCTCGACGAAGATCCTCTTCTCGTTCCTAGGTGGCTTCTTCCTCGGTGTGGTGGCTCCACAACACCTTGCAGAACATGATGATCTTGCTGCGGGTAACTTTGTTGGCGGTCTCGAGAATCCGGACGGGTTTCTCCTCATACGTCAGATCACTGTCAAGCCGTATGGCCTCTAGGGGCACTGTATCTCTCAACGGAACATCGGCCATCTCAGCGTGGCATTTCTTCAACTGGGAAACATGGAAGACATCATGAACTCTGGACAATCCTTCCGGCAGTTCCAGTTTGTATGCAACTTCGCCTCTACGTTTAAGAATTTTGTAGGGGCCAATGAAACGTGGTGCTAATTTTCCTTTCACACCGAATCTCTTGATTCCTCGAAGTGGAGACACCCGAAGATATGCTCGATCTCCCACTTCGTACGTTACTTCCTTGCGTTTGCTGTCGGCATAACTCTTCTGCATGGACTGAGCTATCTTGAGTCAGTCACGAATAAGCTTGACCTTCTCTTCAGAATCTCGAATGAGGTCGGGACCAAAAAGTTGTCGGTCTCCAACTCCATCCCACATCAACGGTGTTCTGCACCTCCTTCCATATAGAGCTTCGAAAGGGGCCATCTTCAGACTAGTCTGGTAGCTGTTGTTATATGAGAACTCGGCATACGGTAAATTGTCATCCCAACTAGACTCATAGTCTAGGGCGCAAGCTCTCAACATGTCTTCCATAATCTGATTAACTCTCTCGGTCTGTCCATCTGTCTGTGGGTGAAATGCTGTGCTGAACTCCAATCTTGTTCCCAAGGTTTCGTGCAGTTGGTGCCAAAATTTTGATGTGAACTGAGTCCCTCTATCAGACACAATGCTCTTAGGTACTCCGTGCAGACATACGTTCCTCGTCATATAAATTTTGGCCAGCTTGGCACTCGTGTAGGTAGTTTTCACCGGAATGAAATGAGCTACCTTGGTCAAACGATCGACCACAACCCAAATAGAATCATAGCCAGAACGGGTCCGAGGTAATCCTGTGATGAAGTCCATACCAAGCTTTTCCCATTTCCATTCGGGTATCGGCAGAGGCTGGAGAAAACCTGCTGGTTTCTGATGCTTGGCTTTTACTCGCTGACAAACATCGCATATAGCTACGAACTCGGGAATGTCTTTCTTCAATCCTGTCCACCAAAAACTTTCTTTCAGATCCAGATACATCTTGGTGTTACCGGGGTGTATCGAGTACGGGGAGTCATGAGCTTCCTGAAATATCAACTTCCTGAGTTCGGGATCATTGGGCACATAGATGCGATCCTCAAACCATAAAGTTCCGTGTTCATCCTCACGAAAACCTTTAGCTTTCCCGTCTTCCATTTTTTGCTTAATCTCGGCTATCTCTTTGTCAGCTTTCTATGCTTCGCGGATCTTTTCCGTCAAAGTAGACTGAATTTCCAAAGTGGCAACAATTCCTCTTGGAACTATCTCCAACTTGAGCTCTCGGAGGTCATCGACTAACTCCTGGGGTAATCCTCCCGCTGTGAGCGTGTTCACATAACTCTTGCGGCTCAACGCATCGGCTACAACATTTGCCTTGCCTGGGTGATAATGTAATCTCATGTCATAGTCTTTGATCAACTCTAGCCATCGCCTCTGTCTGAGGTTCAACTCCTTCTGCGTGAAGATATACTTCAGGCTCTTGTGATCAGTGTAAACATCACAACTATTTCCGATCAGGAAATGTCTCCAGGTCTTGAGAGCGTGCACTACGGCTGCTAGTTCCAAGTCATGTGTGGCATAATTCAACTCATGAGGTCTGAGCTGTCTGGATGCATAGGCTACAACTTTGCCTTCTTGCATGAGCACTCCTCCAAGTCCTTGACGAGAAGCGTCACAGTAAACCTAGAAATCCTTCCGAATGTTCGGCAATATCAGCACTGGGGCTGTAACAAGACGTTTCTTCAGCTCTTGAAAACTGGTTTCACATTCCTTAGTCCAAACATACTTGGATTCCTTCTTCAATAACTCTGTCATGGGCTTGGCAATCTTTGAGAAATTCTAAATGAACCTCCGGTAATATCCGGCAAGTCCGAGGACCGGTAATATCCGGCAAGTCCGAGGAAACTGCGGATCTCCTTGACTGAAGTGGGTGCTACCCATTCGGTGACTGCTGCTACCTTGGCAGGGTCCACTGCTATTCCTTCTCCTGAGATGACGTGTCCGAGAAATCCGACTTCCTTCAACCAAAACTCACATTTGCTAAACTTAGCGTATAGCTTATGCTCTCGAAGCTTCTCCAGAACTAGACGCAGATGTTCCTTGTGCTCCTCTTCGTTTTTGGAGAATATCAGTATGTCATCGATGAACACCACGACAAACTTGTCCAAGTATTCCATAAATACCTTGTTCATCAGATTCATAAAATATGCCGGAGCATTAGTCAGTCCAAATGACATGACCATGTACTCATACAAACCGTACCGAGTGGTAAAGGCTGTCTTGGGTATATCCTGTTCACGAATCTTCAACTGATGATACCCGGATCGAAGATCGATCTTTGAGAATATGCGAGCTCCAACTAACTGATCAAACAGATCATTGATCATCGACAAGGGGTACTTGTTCTTGATGGTCACATCGTTCAATGCACGATAATCGACAACCATTCTCAAGGACTTGTCCTTCTTTTCAACCAAGAGCACTGGGGCTCCCCAAGGTGAAGAACTTGGGCGAATATACCCTTTGTCCAATAACTCCTTAATTTGCTTCTTGATTTCTATCAAGTCATTTGCGGGCATCCGATAAGGTCTCTTGGATATCGGTGCTGTTCCGGGTAATAGCTCAATCAAGAACTCAATCTCTCTATCGGGTGGCATGCCCGGCAATTCCTCCGGAAATACATCTGGGTACTCCTGTACAATCGGTGCTTCCTCCTGGACTACTCCCGTGAGAGAGTTTACTCGCTTAATCCGTGTCGGGCGCTGTGACACGTACTTAATCCGCTTCTGCTCGGGGGTGGTGAGCAAAATAGACTTAAGGGCACAATCGATATTCCCTTCATACTTGGCCAACCAATCCATGCCTAGGATTACATCCAATCCCTGGGACTCCAATACGATGAGGTCGGTGGGAAAATTATGGTTCCCGATGTTGAGACTCAAAGCATGGCATCCTATCCCGGCTGTCACCATGCCTCCTGGGGAACTGACCTTAATAGGTTGGCTAAGGGTTCTAGTTGGCAAACTATATTTTTCCACAACTACCCTTGATATGAATGAATGCGTTGCACCATAATCAAAAAGTACCAATACAGGATGTGAATTTAGCAAAAACTTACCAACCACAGTATCAGGGTGATCATAGACCTCTTCCACATCAATGTGGTTCACCTGAGCTCGAGGAAAAGGATTGGGCTTCTTTGCTGCAGAGTTGCCG
Source organism: Hordeum vulgare subsp. vulgare (assembly GCF_904849725.1). NCBI lineage: Eukaryota > Viridiplantae > Streptophyta > Magnoliopsida > Poales > Poaceae > Hordeum > Hordeum vulgare. The sequence continues at coordinate 45,877 of NW_025422736.1, read as the reverse complement.
TTGCCGTTGCCGTTTCCATTTCCCTGCTTGTTTTGGGGACAATCAGTGGCATAGTGTCCCTTCTTCTGACACTTGAAGCAAGTGATGTGAGTCAGATCCTTTTGAGCTGGAGCTGAATTCTGCTGAGTGCCAGTACCGCCATTCTTGAAGTTGCTGTTGTTGCGGTGGTTCCCATTTCCTCCATGGTTGTGGCCTCCATGGTTGTGCACAGGGTGGTTATGCTGAACATGTCCACCAAACTTACCGGATCCAGTCCCGGTATTCCCTGAGTAGGGGGTGTAGCGAGGCTTCTGCTGAGTGCCGGAGTTGAACTTTCCAACCCCATACTTTCGCTTGTGGTTCTCCATCTGCTGATGTTTCCCCTCCAAGATGAGGGCCTTATCAACCAGCTCCTGGTAGTTGTTGAAGGTGGCTACCGTCAACTGAATGCTCAGCTCATCATTCAGTCCTTCCAAGAACTTTTCCTGCTTGGCTGCATCATCGGCCACATCTCCAGGTGCATAACGGGCAAGCATGCTGAAATCATCAACGAACTGGGCCACAGTGCGATTCCCGTGGTGTAAGTTGTGAAACTCACGCTTCTTCAGACTCATTGCACCAGCTGAGACATGCGCGGTGCGGAAGGCTTGCTTGAATTGCTCCCAAGTGACTCCAGCAATGGGATAAGTGGTGGTGTAGTTTTCCCACCAAGCAGCTGCAGGGCCTTCAAGTTGATGCGCGGCAAAACGCACCTTCTCAGCTTCAGTACAACCAGCAGTGATAAGTTCACGCTCCATCTTGCGAAGCCAATCATCTGCCACAATGGGCTCAATGCTGCTGGAGAAAGTTGGAGGGTTCAACCTCAGAAAACGGGTAAGGTTGTCCGCCTGGGGTGGGGGACGGTTGTTGTTGTTGTTCTGGTTCTGGATGATCAGCTGCATCAGGGTGTTTTGTTGCTGGATCGACTGGGTGAGTTCCGGCGGAAAGTTGGACTCAGGGGCACGTCTTGGAGGCATCTGATGTTTGTAGAGGGGTGAGATTAGCATAGAACAATGGTCTAGAGGGATTACACTACCCATATGAATGCAACACACAAGTATCACACCACACATTTATTCAATCATCACAAAGGTTCACATGGGGATACAAAATCGATAATCCTAAACATCGGCCTAACACGTAAAACGATAAAGTAAATTTGGGGGTCTAGTCTAAGTGTCCTCCTCAGAATAGCATGGTGTCGGGTCCTTCGGTGGAGCTTTCTTCATAGTCCTCATCGTTGCTGATCACGGGGGCTACGTTTCCTTCGGGATGAAGGTTCTCGCCCATGTCCAGTTCCTCCTTGAGGTATGCAACTCGAGTCTTCAGCTTCTCGATCCGCTCCAGAAAATCCTTCAGTTCCAGCTCATGCTCATAGTGGGCTTCCCGGGCTGCATCTTCAAGTTCAAGCTCGCGGAGTGACAGTTGCTTGATCTTCCTGGCGTCCTTGATCGCATGATACTCCAGAGTTCCGCTGTGCTTCTCCAAGGTCTGGGCATAAGACAAGAGAACGTCATTGGTCTTGTTTGAGATGACCTCTCCGTCTTCATTTCTCCGGGATACAACGAACAGGTCTGGAGAAATAGGGCAGCCTTTGTATTCATCCTTGATACGTCCGAGTGCACCACGAATCGCCATGTCCCTTCCGAGAATCCAGTTGGGTGCGATGAACTTGAAATCCATCGGCTAAGTGCGCGGCTCGAATGTCCTTCCGGGAATATGCACCTCGATTCTGTAGCGTGAATCCTCCGGGTAAGACGAAGTTGGCTTCCCTGTGATAGTCGGCAGAGCAATCCTCAAATCCTTGGTGATCTTCACCAGCTCTTTTCCGAACGGCATAGTGGTGTCGGGCTGGCAAAACTCCGTGAACTTAACAGGGACGAAGGTGGCCATCTAAACATTGGAAAATCGGAGAGAAGTCAGAAATGATCAGAAGAGGAAATAGAAGATATAAGAGAAAATAGTTTTCTTCCTAAGGCTTTTCCAATCCTAGAGGTTACGTCCTAAGGTCAGCGTGTGCTCTGAATACCATTTCTGTAGCGACCCGACTCAACGAGTCAAGCCTCTGCTGTTTCTGTACCATCCCAAGATCATGCTGGTACACACACAGTACATAATGTATATATTCAAGAGTGCAATCACACAGCTTTATTAATTGAAATCTCATAAAGAGTACTTTATTACAATAAAGGAGTACAATAAAGTGGCTGAAGGCCAACTCATGAGATTATCTTACGAAGACTAAACGGAAGCATCAGGTAGACGAGTCCATCCGACTCCAAGGGCATGTCGCTGAGCGTAGAATCGTAGCCTCACTCCTGGTCGGAAAAGTACTCTGCAACATGATACGTTGCAGCCGTGTAGGTCAGCATATTGAATATGCTGGCAAATCATCAAGAGAGGGAGTAAAATAATAATCAATTATCTCTACATGCATATTTGGCCGGTGGAGCTAAGTTTTTGCATAAAGCCAGTTTTATCCTACAACAAAAGGGGTCGAAAGCCAAATATTACTACATAGTTTGTTGTTAACGAGATGGTTCCGCCAACCAGTTCTCGTACCCGAATAGTTGTTAACACCCACATCATTATTAAGTTGTGTCGAGAGTTCAGGGGAAATTCAATGCCTTCGGCTCAAGTTGTCCATGACCGTGGACACGGCTAATCAATTAGGTTGGGTACTCTGCAGAGTTTTGCACACGTTCCCCACAAGATTTGATCGCCTCCGTGTATGTCCTCGCACTTCAGGGTGTTTGAAGACCGGATGATCAAAACATGGTCTTTCAACGGGTCCCTCTGAATCCCTGTCGGTGCCCATCCATTCCTACCGTTCGTCTACATCTGCTAGCACCGCCTGTCCAGAGTCGCCGCGTTGTCCAACCAAGCCAGAGCCCATAATGACTTGTGGCTGTGCAGGTAAGCCTTGAGTCTTGAAGTCTCCGTCCGTCCCTTTGAGCCTGGGTGAAGCTTTCCGCAGGATGACATGGCCTCTCCAGCATCCCGGGCATCCACTGGGTTTTCCAGGGAGCCGATCAACCGTCCTTCACCCAGTGTTGCATTGCGTCCGAGGTCTTGAAAATCTTGTCTTAGTCCGGTCTTGATTATTATATCAACCTCGCATCACTCGTGGTATACACTCAACCGATAACCCGTCTACTAGAGCATAGCATATATAACATTGTCGTCCCGGGGCCAAGTATCGGGGTGTTGGTGTTCCTACCACATGATACTACAACTATGACTAAAGTTTCCAAGTACCTAGGCAGCATGCAAATACGGCAAAGAAGGTGATCTACTATGCATTGAAAACATAGGTAAAAATAACATGATCAAAGATGACTTGCCTTGATGATAGTTGTCCTGCTCGAGCGTCTCTAAGTAACACGCTTCGCACTCCGGATGATCTACCGATACAAACACAAAGCACACCATAAGCAATGCAATCATGCCACAAGTAAAAATAACATCACATGCGATGATTTGCAAAAGACTACGCAAAAGAATTTTATCGCGCGCCGGTAGGCAGAAACTTGTTTCTGTTGAAAACACCAGTAAAAATACTTTAAAAATTCTGAAAATTCTACCACAGTACGATTTTATCACTAGGAAACAGTAGCAAAAAGAATCAACTCAATATCCTTTTTCAAACTCCTGGAATAGGCAAAACAGTGTTTAAACTAAATCTGCTCTAACTTATATTTAAAAATTTCAAACACAGACAAATTATATGTTTTTAAAAACTACAGGAAATTTGTGAGCTACTGGGAAAAGAATCAATGTCATTGGACGTAGGGATAAAAAGTTGTGGCCAAAACAAAATTGAACCTTTCTGTTTTTGCAGTCAAAACCGAAAAACACTGCTGCTACTAGTACTAACACGTGGCAAGCTGCGGTGGCGTTTGTTTCGTGACTTCGAGCAAATGGCCTAAGGATAACAAGGTCGCCGGTTAATGCATAAGTGGCTAAAAGAACCTAATGGTTTTCTGGAATAAACCGAAGGGTTACTAGTGTTCTAATCCTAGCCATTGCATGGAGATCTAAAGGCTAGGATGGAATGCATGCAAATAGGGAGAGAGAGATGGATAGCTACCTGCTGGCTGTAGCTTGCACCGGCAAGAATGGAGATGGCCGGCGAGGAGGGAGCTCCGGGGGCGGTGGGGCTTCGGGGGGGAGGCGGCGGCGGGGTCTTCCTCCGCGGGGGAGGCGGCGGTGGAGAGAGAGAGCTCGAGGGAGGCTCTCCCAGGCGAGGCCGAGGGTGGCGCAGCCTCGGGCTGCTGCTGCTCCGGCGGGGCTCGTGGAGGCGGCGGCTCGTGGAGGCGGCGGCGGCTAGGGTTGGGGAAGGGGTGACTCGGGGGTGGGGGTATATATAGGCTGGGTGGAGGTGACAGCTATGGAAGGAGAAGAAGAAACGGGGAAGGAATCGCGAGCTGGGTGCGGCTCGGTTTGGTGCAGACAAAAGGAAAGAGAGGAGAGGAGAGGTAGGAAAGTGACGTGGGGGGCTTGGGCAGGAGAGGAGGGAGGCGGTGGAGAGAATAAGGGAGGAGCAGGGGAGAGAGCACGGGGTGGAAGGAACCCGCTGGTTCCTGGCTCGGTTTGGTGACTGGGAAAAGAAAATAGGAAAGAGAAGGAGGAAGGAGAAGAAGGAAACGGGGAGAGAGAGGAAAGAAAATAAGGGAGGAGAGGCAGAGAGAATAACGTTGGGGAGAGAGAGAGAAATACGTGGGGAGAGAGAGAGAAGATGAAGGCGGTGGTTGCATGCATGCAGGCTTGCATGCGATTGCATGCTGGTGGCGGCTGGGCTGAGCTTCTTGGCTCGGCCTCGCAGGTCCCTTTTTTTCTGAAAGACAAACTAACAACAGCAAAAAAAGAAAGAAAACAGTAAAAAAATATTTTCCTAGCTAACAAAATACTAGAAAAAAAGGTGCTAATATACATATATGCACTAGAATACTTAGGAAAAACAAAATAACATATAGAACTAATATATATATAATATATATAGGAAACCCTAGTTCCACCTAATGCAACTTTTAAAAATAGTTTTATGCACTAGGTCACACAACGCGATTGAAAAAAACAACTCAACTAAAATAATTCAGAGTTTAGAAAAATTTGCAAAAACCAAAATGGTGACTTTAACTCACACGGGAGAAGTCATATTATCTCCACTCCGATAAATTGCCCGCAGCCACAAAAAGATAAATTTTTCAGAAGAACACAAATATGCATAAAATATGAGATGCATATGAATGACCTATTAACATCCAAATTTGAGAAAATTAGGATGTTACTGAATGTTAATATAATTATTAGATTGATTGTTTGTTTGTTCGCTGAGTGACTGAAACTTGTGTGAAACTTGGAACTTTTCAAAACTTTTGAATGAGAGGGAATAAAATGACTTTCCCCTTCTCCGATGAATTCAAATTCAAGATTTTTAAAGCAAAGAGAGAAGATGACATGACTTCTTCAACTATAAAGAATTTGAACGGAGATATTTGCATTTGAATTCTTTTGCATTTCCATTCGTTTTCTTCGTGCAAGAAATGCCGGGAAATACATTCTAAAGAGCGGAGGAACATGACCCTCAAATACCCGGGCATTTTGAATGTTATTTGCACCCGCAAACTTAGAGGATCATTTAAAAATTATTTGCAAAAGAAAATAAACCTTTTAGGCAATTTTGTGAAAATAATTTTTTCTGAAGTTTTTATTTTTGCCGTGGAAAAATGCCCATCATTTATATTTTATTTTTCTGATAATTTTAGTATATAAAAACTCTTTATTCCGAATTGATTTGATTTCCTTTTTAACATTTTAGTTTCCTAGTTTTGAAAATAGGAATATAATCACTTTTATTAGGAAATAGGAGGTGGCCCATTAAGAGCTTTCCAAATTTGGCCCAACACAGGATCATCTCCTACCTCTCTCTCCCTCACGTCACACAGAAACCTTCCATCCATGGAGAGGAGATCCCCACCTCCGGGATTCGTGAAGCCCTTTCCTTCCCGGCGCCTCCCGTCGCCTCTATAAGAAGCCTCACGTCCTCCTCGTTCCATTCCCGTTGAAACCGCCGCCTCTCCTCGCCTCTAGCTCACGCACCCCTCGCCGGAGTTGTCACCATAAAACTTGCCAGGGGCTCCCCACCTTCGGCCCCTCCACCCACCTCGCTGCACCCCTCCACTAGCGGTTTTTCCACCACCTCGCTGCACCCCTCCACCCCCTCCACCGCCCCCTGCTGCCCCTTCTCCACCTCCCCATCTCCATTGCCACGAGCAGCAGCAGCAACCAGCAGTTTTTTTCCACCACCTCGCCACCTACAGCCCCCCCTCCACCTCGCCACCACCCCCTCCCTAGAGCCCCCACCTTCGCCCCCCCCCCCTTCCCCACCCCTCGCCGGCCCCTCCCCCTTCCCCATCGGCGACCCAGCCTCCCTCGGTCACCATTGGCAGCCACGGGAGCAGCCCCAGCCGAAGGTAACCCCCACCTCTTTGTTGTTTTCTTTTTTTTCGTTTATAGCCCTTAGATCTTTGTTTTAGGGTGTAGATTAGATCCTACATAACCTTTCGATTTAGTTTAGAAAGCCAACGGTTTAAATTCACTTATTCTTTTAGCCAGTAGTTTTTGGTTAGCCTCGGGCGTTTGCTCCTAGTCTTGAAACAAACATCACCCGCAGCCTATAGCAACTTGCCACGTGTACCCCTATTAGTTAGCTAGTTATCTTCAGTTTTTTCTGTCTAAACTGCAAAAACAGAAAGTTTCTGTTTTGGTTTGGCCACAACTTTTGATCCCGAAGTACAATGACATTGATTCTTTTTCCAGTAGCTCACAAATTTCCTGTAGTTGTTAAAAACATATAATTTGTCTATGTTTGAAATTTTCAAATATAAGTTAGATTAGATTTAATTTAAACCCTGTTTTGCTTATTCCCGGAGTTTAAAAATAGCTTTTAATTTGATTCCTTTTGGTACTGATCACAAGTGATCTTATTTATCAGTGGTAAAAATTCCAGATTTGTTTGAGTATTTTAGCTCACTGTTTCTTCTGAAACAATTTCTGTTTCACCTCTTTTAGGATTTCGGCTAAATTCCTTTTCTTGCTTTGTTTTAAAATATTTTATTTATTATTTCAGAAATATTATGTTTTGTTTCTGTTAGATAAACAATAGTTTTGCAACAAGTTTTTATTTTATTTTTATTTGTTTTCATGAAATCAATTCTAGTTCCTTAGTAACTTGCAATTGTTATCCGCATTGTTTCAAATCCCGTTTGGGAATACTTTCAAAAAGTTTTGTGAAAAATACTTTATTTTATCTTAGTTAAACTTATATCTTAGTCCTTGTTATTATCTTCTGATAGACAAAAACTATTTAGTGTTTGACATAGTAGAAGACTCCCTAGTCCTATTTGAAGTTTCTTTCGGATTCCATTTCGCTTTCTCTTTTGTTTTGATTGCTAGAATGAGTGCTAGTATGAGTGCTTATGTGAATGATATGTTTGTTATATAGATTTCATCGGAGAGTGACGAGTAGTCTATCAAGTTATTTTCTTGAGAAATTCTTCTTCGTCAACATCACCACGCAAGTCACTTTCATCATACTATCACCTATGTTTTATGCATCGTAGTTCTACCATCCTATGCCCAATTGCATGCTGCTTAGGTACTTGGAAATTTGAGTATAGATTGTAGTATCATGTGGTAGGCACACAACAACCCCGATACTTGGCCCCGGGACGACAAATTTCATATTGCTATGCTTGAGTAGACGGGATTTCGGTTGAGTGCATAACACGAGTGATGCGAGGTTGATTAAATAATCAAGACCGGTTAAGACAAGATTTTCAAGACCTCGGACGCAATATAACTCTGGGTGAAGGACGGTTGATCGGCTCCCTGGAGAACCCAGTGGATGCCCGGGATGCTGGGGACGGCCATGACATCCTGCGGAAAGCTTCACCCAGGCTCAAGGGGACGGACGGATATTTTCAAGACCCAAGGCTTACCTGCACAGCCACAAGTCATTATGGGCTCTGGCTTGGTTGGACAACGCGGGGACTCTGGACAGGCGGTGCTAGCAGATGTAGAAGAGCGGTAGGATTGGATGGGCACCGACAGGGATTCAGAGGGACCCGTTGAAAGACCATGTTTTGATCATCCGGTCTTCAAACACCCTGAAGTGCGAGGACATACACGGAGGCGATCAAATCTTGTGGGGAACGTGTGCAAAACTCTGCAGAGTACTCAAACCTAATCGATTAGCCGTGTCCACGGTCATGGACAACTTGTGCCAAAGGAACTGAAGTTATCTCGATTTTTCAACAGCATTATATATATTCGATGAGGGTAATTATTGACAACTCGGGTAGGAGAACTGGTTGGCGGAACCATCTCGTTAACAACCAACCTTTGTAGTAATATTTTGCTTTTAGCCCCTCTTGATGTAGGAGAAAACTTGCTTTTCGCTAAAAACTTATAGCCCCACCTGCCATATATGCATATAGTATAGATGCTTACTTTTCACTCCTCTCATATGTGACTTGCCGGCATATTCAATATGCTGACCTACACGGCTGCAACGTCTTATGTTGCAGATATTTTTCTTCGACGAGTAAGAGTACGATTCAGGGTTACGGTCCGCACTCAACTTGCCGTTGGTGTTTATTGGGAGTCCACTCCCTTGACCGCTTCCGCTGAGATAATTAAGGTATATATCAGTTTTATGCTATTTACATGTGATTGCACTTTGATATATACATTCATGTACTGTGTGTGCCAGCATACTGATCCAGGGATGGCACAGAAACACAGAGGCTTGACTCGTTTTGGGTCGGGTCGCTACAGAGATGGTATCAGAGCACATGTTGACTATAGGACGTGACCCTAGAAACTGAAAATTTCTTAGGAAAGGATCTCTCAAATTTTTTATTTTCAACAACACCTTTTACTTCTCATCTCTTCTGATTTCATCAAATGTTCCCTCTCACCTCAAATAGTTATACAATCCCCTTACCCCTTTGACCTCATGAAGAATCAACAGAGTTCTACTTCAAAGTAAAGAGTATTTCATCATGCATTTGAAGAATTGAAGCTGCGCCAATTGAAGACTCTCAAGACCCAAAGAATTCAAAGACCCTGAAGCGTTCGAATGTTTATATGACCATTAGAAGTCCAAACCCCTGTTATATACCCACGTTAGATACGATGATTTGTGAGCCGTCATTGGTGTGTGTTTTTCGACAGCCACAAATAAAACCTATTCTCAAAAATGTTGTGTGTATCTCCCTCCCTCTCTTACCCATCTCATCCCCAAAACCTCAACCCTACCAGATGGAGTATGAAGCTGGACTTGTAGTCTCTGGACCAATGACCCAGCTAGAAGCCGAGATATGGATTCAGAACATGGAGAACCACTTCGTGAGTATCTTGATCTCAAGGAAGTATGTAGTGGAACACGCTCTCCAGTACTTTATCCAAAGTGCTGCTATCTGGTGGAAAATGCACCATGCCATACAAGGATTTAGTGGAGCAGAAAGTTGGGAAGAATTCAAGAAGACTCTGTTAAGATCCCGTCTCATTCAGAAGTGCTATGATAATCCGAAGGAGAAGACTTGTGCATGCAAGATCTGTGGAGAAATAGGACACACCCAGGAAGAACACAAGGATGGATGCCCTCATTGTGAAGAAAATCACCCAGCTGAGGAATGCCCAACTAGTCAGGTGACTTGTTTCTTGTGTGAAGGAACCACCCACTACCCAGCTCAGTGTCACATTTACCCCAAGGTGCAACAAGTTGTCAAGCAGCAGAAAGAAGCAGTGACAGAAACACTCAAGAAGAAGATTCTAGAAGAACCAGTGATGAATGAAAATATTGAAGACCCTGATGGACAAGGTCTGACCAGATTTTTCTCCAATGCATGCTACTCATGTGGAGAAGAAGGACATTATTCACAGGACTGCACGAAGAGAAGCCAAGAGTATCTGGGAAACTTCTCGACGGAAGAAGTGGAGTTTGATCCACTTGAAATAGAAGAACTGGCCAAAATGAAGGAGTCCAGAAAGAAGAAAAAGTACCCTCAGAAGAGCCAAATCTCTGCAGACATAGACCTGAGTCATGTCAGATGTTACAAGTGTATGAAATTTGGCCACCACAAATACATGTGCTCAGAAAGGAAGCCGGGAACCCACGGAGCAAAGGCAAACACTAAGACGCCTCGAGACTTGTCAGAAATCATTTGTTTTTGTTGCAAGGAAGTAGGACATTGTGCGAGCGATTGTCCACAAAGGAAGAAAGCTAGAATGGAGTAGTTAAGTTTTGACCATGGCAATAAGTGTAATCCGAAGAACTCCTGTTTTTCATAAGATCATGGAGTGAAATTTTTGTAATAGAAGTCCCTGAGATTGTAATAACATCATGAATAAATGGAATTTATTGTCTCATGATTGTCTATGTTGAAACTGTATGCGTTGTTTCTCTTCGAACAAAGATCTCTGAACATTATGAGGATATGAGAAAATATGGTCTATGGAGGCATGAGTATAATTCATTTAAGTGTGGTAGTAATTGGTAAACCCACAGGATCCACTGAGTAGGAATGTACCAGGAATACCTGAGTGAAGTGCATGCGGAGATGATGGAGGTGAAGCTCATGACCACCATGATGAAGCAAAAGATGGATGATTTCAAGGAGCACCTCGGAAAGTTCGAGTGGAACTAAAGTACCTCCAAGAGAGACAGATGAATAAAGTTGGCAGAAATGCTCGACCATACCGAACAATGTGGATGGCAGCATTTGTAATAGAGTACTTTTGAATTGGAGTTTTTGAGGAGAAATTAAGGATGTAATAAAGAATTGATTATGAAATGAATATGATTTATGGAGGAAGCTATGATGGATCAGCAAACGTTTTCCTTAGGAGCATACGACAACCCGAGAGTGGTGAAGAAACGATAGATGTTTTGTTCAGCTTCCAGAACCAATGGATTATCCGAACTTCGTTCGTGGACAAGAGAAATTTCTGCAACGCTTGTGAGGATGCCCAAGTGTTAGAATGCGATATTTGCTAAACCTTATACAGAGAAATGATTTGGGTGCGGAATGGATTGATCACCATGACGACTTACTCTTATCATTTATCTTGCTATTCGGAATGGTAAATCTGAGAGACTTACCCATAGTGAGAGACGACGTTCTTTGAAGCTTTTGTTTAAGCCTTAGAATGGTATGATGAACGCCCCATGTACATGGCGCTTGTTGTCACGCGTAGGAAATTTTACGGTGAGAATGAAACCAAGATCCCTCTCCCTGCAGGATAACCACAAATGGTAGACCACCATGAGAACCATCGATATGTTATTTAGAACTGACCACGAGACTGTCAGTTAAGAAGACCCAGTGACGGAAGAAGCTTATATCAATGGGAGAGCATCACCAAAGGATTTAATATGAAGACTGTGCGATGTCAGTTGCCAAAACCCCAGAGGATCGTTAAAGCATTTTGAGGGACCAGTATCTCTCATTTTAAGTGTGGTAGCACCCCACCTTGCCGGAGATTGGATTTGTTAGAAGATTCCCGAACCCTAACCTTTCTTTCTAGCCTCTTCGAATCTTGAGGACGAGATTCATTTTAAGTGTGGTAGTTTGTAACATCCCAAAATTATAAATTTTGGAATGTTAATATAATTATTAGATTGATTGTTTGTTTGTTTGCTGAGTGCCTGAAACTTGTCTGAAACTTGAAACTTTTCGAAACTTTTGAATGAGAGGGAATAAAATGACTTTCCCCTTCTCCGGTGAATTCAAATTCAAGCTTTTTGAAGCAAAGAGAGAAGATGCCATGACTTCTTCAACTATAAAGAATTTGAACGGAGATATTTGCATTTGAATTCTTTTGCATTTCCATTCGTTTTCTTCGTGCAAGAAATGCCGGGAAATACATTCTAAAGAGTGGAGGAACATGACCCTCAAATACCCGGGCATTTTGAATGTTATTTGCACCCGCAAACTTAGAGGATCATTTAAAAATTATTTGCAAAAGAAAATAAACCTTTTAGGCAATTTTGTGAAAATAATTTTTTCAGAAGTTTTTATTTTTGCCGTGGAAAAATGCCCATCATTTATATTTTATTTTTCTGATAATTTTAGTATATAAAAACTCTTTATTCCGAATTGATTTGATTTCCTTTTAGCGTTTTAGTTTCCTAGTTTTGAAAATAGGAATAGAATCTCTTTTATTAGGAAATAGGAGGTGGCCCATTAAGAGCTTTCCAAATTTGGCCCAACAGAGGATCATCTCCTACCTCTCTCTCCCTCACGTCACAGAGAAACCTTCCATCCATGGAGAGGAGATCCCCACCTCCGGGATTCGCGAAGCCCTTTCCTTCCCGGCGCCACCCGTCGCCTCTATAAGAAGCCTCACGTCCTCCTCGTTCCATTCCCGTTGAAACCGCTGCCTCTCCTCGCCTCTAGCTCACGCACCCCTCGCCGGAGTTGTCACTAGAAAACTTGCCAGGAGCTCCCCACCTTCGGCCCCTGCACCCACCTCGCTGCACCCCTCCACCAGCAGTTTTTCCACCACCTCGCTGCACCCCTCCACCCCCTCCACCGCCCCCTGCTGCCCCTTCTCCACCTCCCCATCGCCATTGCCACGAGCAGCAGCAGCAACCAGCAATTTTTTCCACCACCTTGCCCCCTACAGCCCCCTCCACCTCGCCACCACCCCCTCCCTGGAACCCCCACCTTCGCCCCCCCTTCCCCACACCTCGCCGGCCCCTCCCCCTTCCCCACCGGCGACCCAGCCTCCCTCGGCCACCATTGGCAGCCACGGGAGCAGCCCCAGCCGAAGGTAACCCCCACCTCTTTGTTGTTTTCCTTTTTTTTCGTTTATAGCCCTTAGATCTTTGTTCTAGGGTGTAGATTAGATCCTACATAACCTTTCGGTTTAGTTTAGAAAGCCAACGGTTTAAATTCACTTATTCTTTTAGCCAGTAGTTTTTGGTTAGCCTCGGCCGTTTGCTCCTAGTCTTGAAACAAACAGCACCCGCAGCCTATAGCAACTTGCCACGTGTACCCCTATTAGTTAGCTAGTTATCTTCAGTTTTTTCTGTCTAAACTGCAAAAACAGAAAGTTTCTGTTTTGTTTTGGCCACAACTTTTGATCCCGAAGTCCAATGACATTGATTCTTTTCCCAGTAGCTCACAAATTTCTTGTAGGTTTTAAAAACATATAATTTAGTTTAAACCTTGTTTTGCTTATTTATTTTAAACCTTGTTTTTCTTATTTCAGGAGTTTAAAAATAGCTTTTAATTTGATTCCTTTTGGTACAGATCACTAGTGATCTTATTTATCAGTGGTAAAAGT
>NW_025422736.1:5000-25000 GCF_904849725.1 Hordeum vulgare subsp. vulgare | reverse complement strand
CTTGCATACACTATGGGAGATGATCAAAAATATTGGGAGAACAACATGAATGTTGTTTGACAAATAGTATAAGACATAAGAATTTATTTGTAGAAAGAATTTCTTGAAATGGAGCACTACAACGCAAGTTATAGCGAATTGAAGTATGAATTAAATTTGCATTAAAAAGGTCAAGAAAAGTTGAACTGAAGTACGATGGTTATGTACAAAAATATATGACATGAGTGTTTAGGGGTGAAATGAATCATTTGAAAATGGTGGTACGATTTGCAAGATAAGATCAAATGAATGTTCGAATACAAATTTGAATCGCTCAAATTTGTAAGGTTCAAAGGTCGAAACTAATGATGCTATTGGATATAGTAGATCAATATGAGCGTGTAGATAAAAGAATTACTAGATTTGAAATAGCGGATCAAAAGATACAAATACTTCAATATAACATTGAATCGACTTAGAACGATGTGAACACTTTTGGGCACTAATAGATAAATCTGATGTGATCAAAATTATATGTTGAAAAGTTAAAACTAATGATACAAACGGGAAGATTACTTTGATACGAATCCGGCGCAATTGGATTCATCTAAAACGGAGCTACGGATAAAAAGATATGATCAAAAGAAGTTTGAATATGAATATGAACAAATTTCGAAATTTGAAAATTTCAAAAAGTTGATATGATAGGTTCACAGGATAGGTGGGATCAAGACGAAACTCTAGGCGTTGGTTTCATCTAATTCGGATAAACGAGTAAAAAGTTATGGCTATTTGAAAAATCAGGGCCAAGCTGTTTTACGGAATAAAAGTGCTACATCTGAAATAATTCTAGTATTAATGTGGAAATACGAAGACTAATTAATATATCTAATTACTCTACCGTATACTAGTGTAGGAATACTAGTCTAGAAATAATAAACTACGGGAGTAAAAAAATACGAAGAGAAATACCTTTAGAATGGAGAGTAAGAATTAATTCCAATAAGGAGACGACTTCCAGAAATCCCGCCGAAGAGAAGGAAAAAATATTTTTATTTAATAAATCTAGTTAAACCAAAAGATTGATTTAACCCGAAATAGATGATTTTTGGATGCTCCTATGGGTCTATACTTATAGGTGGAAGGGAGCGCTAATGGTCCATAGATAGGCAATGTGGGACTAAACATATACGTAACGTGGAGATAAAAGAAACAAAGCCTCTCATGGGCGAGGTAAAGGTTCGGCCGGCCGCAAGAGGCGATTCATGCGAGCCGTGCCTTTTTTTTGAACAATGTTTTTTCTTTAAAAAAAAGTGAAGAAAACGAAAAAAACGAAAATAGGGAGAACATTTTATATAGGCATATTATATATCAACATTTTCAGAATAAAATTTTCTAAAACATGAACATATTTTCAAAACCAAAAAAATACTTTTTAAAAAAAATTATTTTTTTGCAATAACTTTAAAATGAAAAGGAATTTGAATTTCAAGTAAACTGCAAATACTTAAAATTTGAATCAAGACATAGACTCTGATTTTGGAGGGTCATTTTCCTCCTCTCGGTTGATTTTTTTTAATCAAAGGGTTTTGAAAATATTCAAACTCAAAATTGAAAAGGGATTAAAAATAGAAAATTTTGGGAAAGTCATTTTATTCCCTCTCAATTTTTTTTGAGAAGTTTAAAATTCCACTCAAGTTTCAATCACTCAAACAAACAAACAATCAATCTAATAATTATATTAACATTCCAAAATTTATAATTTTGGGATGTTACAAACTACCACACTTAAAATGAATCTCGTCCTCGAGATTCGAAGAGGCTAGAAAGAAAAGGTTATGGTTTGGGGGGGGTCTTCTAACAAATATAGTCTCGTGCAAAGTGGGGTGCTACCACACTTAAAATGAGAGTTACTGGTCGCTCAAATTTTTAACAATCCTCTGGGGTCTTGGCATCTCGCTCGTCACATTTTTCATGGTAACTTCTTTGGTGAAGTTCTTCCATTATATTCATAATGTTTCCATCAAAATCGAGGGTTCTTCTGTTGATATAAGATTCTTCCGTCACTGGGTTTTCTTAACTGGCAAGTCTCGTGACCATTCTAAATAACCTATCGATGATTTCTCATGGTGGTCTACCATTTCTGGTTATCCTGCAGAGAGAAGGGTCTTGGCTTCATCCTCATCGTAAAATTTCCTACGCGTGACAACAAGTGCCATGTACATGGGCTTTCATTATACCATTCTAAGGCTTAAACAAAAGCTTCAAAGAACGTCGTCTCTCACTATGGGTAAGTCTCTCAGATTTACCATTCCGAATAGCAAGATAAATGATAAAAGGAAGTCGTCATGGTGATCAATCCATTCCGCACCCAAATCATTTCTCTGTATAAGGTTTAGCGAATCTCGCATTCTAACACTTGTTCATCCTCACAAGCGTTGTAGAATTTCTCTTGTCCACGAAGGAAGTTCGGATAATCCATTGGTTCTGCAAGCTGAACAAAACATCTATCGTATCTTCACAACTCTCTGGCTTTCGTATGTTCCTAAGGAAACGTTTGCTGATACAAGTTTCCTTCTCCAAAAATATAGTACTTGATCCTTGTTAGTCCCGGGGTCTGTGGGATTCACGCATACTTGGGGTAAATGTGGCATGCCGCTGGGTAGTGGGTGGTTCCTTCACACAAGAAACAAGTCACATGACTAGTTGGGCATTCCTCCGCTGGGTGATTTTCTTCACAATGAGTGCATCCATCCTTGTGTTCCTCCTGGGTGTGTCCTATTTCTCCACAGATCTTGCATGCCCAAGTCTTCTCCTTCGGATTATCATAGCACTTCCAAATGAGACGGGATCTTAACAGAGTCTTCTTGAATTCGTCCCAAGTTTCTGCTCCACTAAATCCTTGTATGGCATGATGCATTTTCCACCAGATTGCAGCACTTTGGGTAAAGTACTGGAGAGCGTGTTCCACTTCATACTTCCTTGAGATCAAGTTGCTCCCGAAGTGGTTCTCCATGTTCTGAATCCATATTTCAGCCTCCAGCTGGGTCATTGGTCCAGAGACCACAAGTCCAGCTTCATACTCCATCTGGTAGGGTTGAGGTTTTGGGGATGAGACGGGTAAGAGAGGGAGATACACACAATACAAACAATATTTTTGAGAATAGGTTTTATTTGTGGCTATCGAAACACACACACCAATGACGGCTCACAAATCATCGTATCTAACGTGGGTACATAAAAGGGGTTTGGACTTCTAATAGTCATATAATTATTCGAACACTTCAGGGTCTTCGAGTTCTTCGGGTCTTGAGAGTCCTCTGTTGGTGTAGCTTCAATTCTTCAGCGCGTGGTGAAATCCTCTTTACTTTGAAGTAGAACTCCGTTGATTCTTCATGAGGTCGAAGGGGTAAGTGTATTGTCTAACTATGGAGGTGAGAGAGAATGTTTGATGAAATTAGAAGAGATGAGAAGTGAAACGTGTTCTCGAAAATAAGATTTTTGAGAGATCCTATCCTAAGAAATTTCCAGTTTCTAGGGTCACGTCCTACAGTCAACATCTGCTCTGATACCATTTCTGTAGCGCCCCGACTCAAGATGAGTCAAGCCTCTGTGTTTCTGTGCCATCCCTAGATCAGTATGCTGGCACACACAGTACATCAATGTATATATCAAACTGCAATCACATGTAAATAGCGTAAAACTGATATATATACCTTAAATATCTCAGCGGAAGCAGTCAAGGGAGTGGAGTCCCAATAAACACCAACAGCAAGTTGAGTGTAGACCGTAACCCTGAATCGTACTCTTACTCGTCGAAGAAAAATATCTGCAACATAAGACGTTGCAGCCGTGTAGGTCAGCATATTGAATATGCCGGCAAGTCACATAAGAGAGGGGTGAAAAGTAATCTTCTATACTATATGCATATATGGCGGGTGGGGCTATAAGTTTTTAGCAAAAAGCAAGTTTTCTCCTACATCAAGAGTGTTGGAATTATGCCCTAGAGGCAATAATAAATATAGTTATTATTATAATTCCTGTATCAAGATAACCGTTTATTATCCATGCTATAATTGTATTGAATGAAGACTCATTTACATGTGTGGATACATAGACAAAACACCGTCCCTAGCAAGCCTCTAGTTGGATAGCCAGTTGATCAAAGATAGTTAGTGTCTTCTGATTATGAACAAGGTGTTGTTGCTTGATAACTGGATCACGTCGTTAGGAGAATCACGTGATGGACTAGACCCAAACTAATAGACGTAGCATGTTGATCGTGTCATTTTGTTGCTACTGTTTTCTGTGTGTCAAGTATTTATTCCTATGACCATGAGATCATATAACTCACGGACACCGGAGGAATGCTTTGTGTGTATCAAATGTCGCAACGTAACTGGGTGACTATAAAGATGCTCTACAGGTATCTCCGAAGGTGTTAGTTGAGTTAGTATGGATCAAGACTGGGATTTGTCACTCCGTGTGACGGAGAGGTATCTCGGGGCCCACACGGTAATACAACATCACACACAAGCCTTGCAAGCAATGTAACTTAGTGTAAGTTGCGGGATCTTGTATTACGGAACGAGTAAAGAGACTTTCCGGTGAACGAGATTGAAATAGGTATGCGGATACTGACGATCGAATCTCGGGCAAGTAACATACCGAAGGATAAAGGGAATGACATACGGGATTATATGAATCCTTGGCACTGAGGTTCAAACGATAAGATCTTCGTAGAATATGTAGGACCCAATATGGGCATCCAGGTCCCGCTATTGGATATTGACCGAGGAGTCTCTCGGGTCATGTCTACATAGTTCTCGAACCCGCAGGGTCAGCACACTTAAGGTTCGATGTTGTTTTATGCGTATTTGAGTTATATGGTTGGTTACCGAATGTTGTTCGGAGTCCCGGATGAGATCACGGACGTCACGAGTGTTTCCGGAATAGTCTGGAAATGAAGATTGATATATAGGATGACCTCATTTGATTACCGGAAGGTTTTCGGAGTTACCGGGAATGTACCGGGAATGACGAATGGGTTCCGGGAGTTCACCGGGGGGGCAACCCACCCCGGGGAAGCCCATAGGCCATAAGGGTGGCGCACCAGCCCTTAGTGGGCTGGTGGGACAGCCCAAAAGGGACCTATGCGCCATACAAAGAAAAATCAAAGAGAAAGAAAAAAAAGGGGAGGTGGGAAGGAAGGGAAGGACTCCCACCCACCAAACCAAGTCCAACTCGGTTTGGGGGGGGAGCCTTCCCCCCTTGGACTCGGCCGACCCCCTTGGGGCTCCTTGAGCCCCAAGGCAAGGTCCCCTCCCTCCCACCTATATATACGGAGGTATTGGGGCTGATTTGAGATGACTTCTCCACGGCAGCCCGACCACATACCTCCACGGTTTTTCCTCTAGATCGCGTTTCTGCGGAGCTCAGGCGGAGCCCTGCTGAGACAAGGTCATCACCAACCTCCGGAGCGCCGTCACGCTGCCGGAGAACTCTTCTACCTCTCCGTCTCTCTTGCTGGATCAAGAAGGCCGAGATCATCGTCGAGCTGTACGTGTGCTGAACGCGGAGGTGTCATCCGTTCGGTACTAGATCGTGGGACTGATCGCGGGATTGTTCGCGGGGCGGATCGAGGGACATGAGGACGTTCCACTACATCAACCGCGTTCACTAACGCTTCTGTTGTACAATCTACAAGGGTACGTAGATCACTGATCCCCTCTCGTAGATGGACATCACCATGATAGGTCTTCGTGCGCGTAGGAAAATTTTTGTTTCCCATGCGACGTTACCCAACAGTGGCATCATGAGCTAGGTTCATGCGTAGATGTCTTCTCGAGTAGAACACAAAAGTTTTTGTGGGCGGTGATGTGCGTTTTGCTGCCCTCCTTAGTCTTTTCTTGATTCCGCGGTATTGTTGGATTGAAGCGGCTTGGACCGACATTACTCGTACGCTTACGAGAGACTGGTTTCATCGTTACGAGTAACTCCGTTGCTCAAAGATGACTGGCAAGTGTCGGTTTCTCCAACTTTTGTTTAATCGGATTTGACCTAGGAGCTCCTTGGATGAGGTTAAATAGCAACTCATATATCTACGTTGTGGTGTTTACGTAAGTAAGATGCGATCCTACTAGATACCCTTGGTCACCACGTAAAACATGCAACAACAAAATTAGAGGACGTCTAACTTGTTTTTGCAGGGTATGCTTGTGATGTGATATGGCCAACGATGTGATGTGATATATTGGATGTATGCGATGATCATGTTGTAATAGAAATATCGACTTGCACGTCGATGGTACGGCAACCGGCAGGAGCCATAGGGTTGTCTTTATACTAACGTTTGTGCTTGCAGATGCGTTTACTATTTTGCTAGGATGTAGCTTTAGTAGTAGTAGCATGAGTAGCACGACAACCCCGATGGCAACACGTTGATGGAGATCATGGCGTGGCGCCGGTGACAAGAAGGTCATGCCGGTGCTTTGGTGATGAAGATCAAGAAGCACGTGATGATGGCCATATCATGTCACTTATGAATTGCATGTGATGTTTATCCTTTTATGCACCTTATTTTGCTTAGAACGACGGTAGCATTATGAGGTGATCTCTCACTAAAATTTCAAGACGAAATTGTGTTCTCCCCGACTGTGCACCGTTGCTACAGTTCGTCGTTTCGAGACACCACGTGATGATCGGGTGTGATAGACTCAACGTTCACATACAACGGGTGCAAAACAGTTGTGCATGCGGAACACTCGGGTTAAGCTTGACGAGCCTAGCATTTGCAGCATGGCCTCCGAACACATGAGACCGAAAGGTCGATCATGAATCATATAGATGATATGATTAGCATAGGGATTCTTACCGCTGAAACTATACTCAACTCACGTGATGATCGGACTTGAGCTAGTGTAAGTGGATCATGAACCACTCAAATGACTGGAGAGATGTACTTTTTGAGTGGGAGTTTAGCAAATAATTTGATTAAGTTAAACTCTAATTATCTTGAACATAGTCTAAAGTCCACTTTGAATATATTTGTGTTGTAGATCATGGCTCACGCGACAGTCATCCTGAATTTTAATACGTTCCTAGAGAAAGCTAAGTTGAAAGATGATGGAAGCAACTTTGTAGACTGGGCTCGTAATCTTAAGCTAATCTTACAAGCTGGGAAGAATGATTATGTCCTTAATGCTGCGTTAGGAGATGAACCACCCGCTACGGCTGATCAGGATGTTAAGAACGCTTGGTTAGCATGTAAGGAGGACTACGCAATAGTTCAATGTGCAGTCTTGTATGGCTTAGAACCGGGACTTCAATGTCGCTTTGAGACCTGGAGCATTTGAGATGTTCCAGGAGTTGAAGTTTATCTTTCAGAAGAACGCCCGGATCGAGAGGTATGAGACCTCCGATAAATTCTATGCTTGCAAGATGGAGGAAAACTCATCTGTCAGTGAACATGTGCTCAAAATGTCTGGGTACTCAAACCGTCTAGCTGAGCTGGGGATTGAACTCCCGCAAGAAGCTATCACTGACAGAATCCTTCAATCACTGCCGCCAAGCTATAAAGGCTTTGTGTTGAACTACAACTTGCAAGGGATGAACAAGTCTCCCGGCGAGTTGTTTGCGATGCTGGAAGTCGCAGAGTCTGAACTCCGTAAAGAGCATCAAGTGTTGATGGTGAATAAGACCACTAGTTTCAAGAGAAACGGCAAAGGCAAGAAGGGCAATTCGAAGAAGAGCGGCAAGCCTGTTGCCAATCCGACGAAGAAACCCAAAGCTGGACCTAAGCCTGAAACGGAGTGTTACTATTGCAAGGGTATGGGTAACTGGAAGCGCAATTGCCCCAAGTATCTGGCAGATAAGAAGGCGACCAAAGAAAAATCAGGTATATTTGATATACATGTTATTGATGTGTACTTAACCGGCTCTCGTAGTAGTGCCTGGGTATTCGATACCGGTTCTGTTGCTCATATTTGCAACTCGAAACAGGAACTGCGGAATAGACGAAGGCTGGCGAAAGATGAAGTGACGATGCGTGGAGGAAATGGTTCCAAGGTTGATGCAATCGCGGTCGGCACTGTGTCACTTCAGTTACCGTCAGGATTAGTCATGAACTTAAATCATTGTTATTTAGTGCCTGCATTGAGCATGAACATTATATCTGGATGTTGTTTATTGCGAGACGGTTACTCTTTTAAGTCAGAGAATAATGGTTGTTCTATTTCTATGAGT
This sequence comes from Hordeum vulgare subsp. vulgare, assembly GCF_904849725.1. Classification (NCBI taxonomy): domain Eukaryota; kingdom Viridiplantae; phylum Streptophyta; class Magnoliopsida; order Poales; family Poaceae; genus Hordeum; species Hordeum vulgare. The sequence continues at coordinate 16,777 of NW_025422736.1, read as the reverse complement.
AACATCTTTTATGGTCATGCACCGAATGTGAGAGGATTGTTCATATTGAATCTTGATAGCGATACGCATATACATAACATTGAGAGCAAAAGAGTTAGAGTTAACAATGATAGCGCCATATTTTTGTGGCACTGCCGTTTAGGTCATATTGGTGTAAAGCGCATGAAGAAACTCCATGCTGATGGACTTTTGGAGTCACTTGACTTTGATTTACTTGACACGTGCGAACCATGCCTCATGGGCAAGATGACTAAGACTCCGTTCTCCGGAACAATGGAGCGTGCAAGTGACTTGTTGGAAATCATACATACCGATGTGTGTGGTCCGATGAGCGTGGAGGCACGCGGCGGATATCGTTATTTTCTCACCTTCACCGACGATTTAAGTAGATATGGTTATGTCTACTTGGTGAAGCACAAGTCTGAAACATTTGAAAAGTTCAAGCAATTTCAGAGTGAAGTGGAAAATCATCATAACAAGAAGATCAAGTTCCTACGGTCTGATCGTGGGGATGAATATCTGAGTTTCGAGTTTGGTACTCACTTAAGACAATGTGGAATTGTTTCACAGTTAACACCGCCTGGAACACCACAGCGTAATGGTGTGTCCGAACGTCGTAACCGTACTCTATTAGAGATGGTGCGATCTATGATGTCTCTTACTGATTTGCCGTTATCGTTTTGGGGTTATGCATTAGAAACAGCTGCATTCACTTTAAATAGGGCACCATCAAAATCCATTGAGACGACACCATACGAACTGTGGTATGGCAAAAGGCCAAAGTTGTCGTTTCTTAAAGTTTGGGGATGTGATGCTTATGTCAAAAAGCGTCAGCCTGAAAAGCTGGAACCCAAAGCGGAAAAGTGCGTCTTCATAGGTTACCCAAAAGAGACAGTTGGGTACACCTTCTATCTCAAATCCGAGGGCAAAGTGTTTGTTGCTAAAAACGGAGCTTTTCTCGAGAAGGAGTTTCTCTCGAGAGAATTGAGTGGGAGGAAGATAGAACTTGACGAGGTTGTCGAACCTCTCATCCCTCTGGATGGTGGCGCAGGGCAAGGGGAAACCTCTGTCATTGCGACACTGGTTGAGGAGAAAGTTAATGATGATGATCATGAAACTCCAGTTCAAGTTTCTGTCGAACCACGCAGGTCGACGAGACCACGTGCTGCTCCAGAGTGGTACGATAATCCCGTCCTATCAATCATGTTGTTAGACAACAATGAACCTGCAAATTATGAAGAAGCAATGGTGGGCCCAGATTCCAACAAATGGCTAGAGGCCATGAAATCCGAGATAGGATCCATGTATGAGAACAAAGTGTGGACTTTGGAGGTACTACCTGAGGGCCGCAAGGCCATTCAGAACAAATGGATCTTTAAGAGGAAGACGGACGCTGAAGGCAATGTGACCGTTTATAAAGCTCGACTTGTGGCAAAGGGTTTTTCACAAGTTCAAAGAGTTGACTACAATGAGACTTTCTCACCCGTAGCGATGCTTAAGTCCGTCAGAATCATGTTAGCAATAGCTGCATTTTTTGATTATGAAATCTGGCAAATGGATGTCAAAACGGCGTTCCTTAACGGTTTCCTTAAGGAAGAGTTGTATATGATACAACCCGAAGGTTTTGTCGATCCTAAGAATGCTAACAAGGTGTGCAAGCTCCAGCGATCAATTTATGGACTGGTGCAAGCATCTCGGAGTTGGAACAAACGCTTTGATGAGGTGATCAAAGCATTTGGGTTCATACAAGTGGTTGGAGAATCTTGTATTTACAAGAAAGTGAGTGGGAGCTCTGTGGCGTTTCTAATATTATATGTGGATGACATATTGCTGATTGGAAACAACTTAGAGTTTTTGGAGAGCATAAAAGGTTACTTGAATAAAAGTTTCTCTATGAAGGACCTAGGAGAAGCTGCTTACATTCTAGGCATTAAGATCTATAGGGATAGATCAAAACGCCTGATAGGACTTTCACAAAGCACATACCTTGATAAAGTTTTGAAGAGGTTAAAAATGGAACAGCCCAAGAAAGGGTTCTTGCCAGTTCTACAAGGTACGAGATTGAGTAAGACTCAGTGCCCAGCAACTGATAAAGATAGAGAGCATATCCGCTCCGTCCCCTATGCTTCAGCCATAGGTTCTATCATGTATGCGATGTTGTGCAGTAGACCGGATGTTAGCCTGGCCATATGTATGGCAGGTAGGTTCTAGAGTAATCCAGGAGTGGATCACTGGACAGCGGTAAAGAATATCCTGAAGTACCTGAAAAGGACTAAGGAGATGTTTCTCGTGTATGGAGGTGACGAAGAGCTCGGCGTAAAAGGTTACGTCGATGCAAGCTTTGACACAGATCCGGACGACTCTAAGTCGCAAACCGGATACGTATTTATTCTTAATGGGGGTGCGGTAAGCTGGTGCAGTTCCAAGCAAAGCGTCTTAGTAGATTCTACATGTGAAGCGGAGTACATGGCTGCCTCGGAGGCGGCTAAGGAGGGTGTCTGGATGAAGCAGTTCATGACGGATCTTGGAGTGGTGCCAAGGGCACTGAATCCAATAACCTTGTTCTGTGATAACACGGGTGCCATTGCCTTAGCAAAGGAACCACGGTTTCACAAGAAGACCAGACACATCAAACGACGCTTCAACCTCATCCGCGACTACGTCGAGGGAGAGGACGTAAATATATGCAAAGTGCACACGGATCTGAACGTAGCAGACCCGCTGACTAAACCTCTTCCACGGCCAAAGCATGATCAACACCAGAACTGTATGAGTGTTAGATTTATTACAATGTAATTCACATGATGATGTGAGGGCTAGATTATTGACTCTAGTGCAAGTGGGAGACTGTTGGAATTATGCCCTAGAGGCAATAAGAAATATAGTTATTATTATAATTCCTGTATCAAGATAATCGTTTATTATCCATGCTATAATTGTATTGAATGAAGACTCATTTACATGTGTGGATACATAGACAAAACACTGTCCCTAGCAAGCCTCTAGTTGGCTAGCCAGTTGATCAAAGATAGTCAATGTCTTCTGATTATGAACAAGGTGTTGTTGCTTGATAACTGGATCACGTCATTAGGAGAATCACGTGATGGACTAGACCCAAACTAATAGACGTAGCATGTTGATCGTGTCATTTTGTTGCTACTGTTTTCTACGTGTCAAGTATTTATTCCTATGACCATGAGATCATATAACTCGCTGACACCGGAGGAATGCTTTGTGTGTATCAAGCGTCGCAACGTAACTGGGTGACTATAAAGATGCTCTACAGGTATCTCCGAAGGTGTTAGTTGAGTTAGTATGGATCAAGACTGGGATTTGTCACTCCGTGTGACGGAGAAGTATCTCGGGGCCCACTCGGTAATACAACATCACACACAAGCCTTGCAAGCAATGTAACTTAGTGTAAGTTGCGGGATCTTGTATTACGGAACGAGTAAAGAGACTTGCCGGTGAACGAGATTGAAATAGGTATGCGGATACTGACGATCGAATCTCGGGCAAGTAACATACCGAAGGATACAGGCAATGACATACGGGATTATATGAATCCTTGGCACTGAGGTTCAAACGATAAGATCTTTGTAGAATATGTAGGATCCAATATGGGCATCCAGGTCCCGCTATTGGATATTGACCGAGGAGTCTCTCGGGTCATGTCTACATAGTTCTCGAACCCACAGGGTCTGCACACTTAAGGTTCGACGTTGTTTTATGCGTATTTGAGTTATATGGTTGGTTACCGAATGTTGTTCGGAGTCCCGGATGAGATCACGGACGTCGCGAGGGTTTCCGGAATAGTCCAGAAATGAAGATTGATATATAGGATGACCTCATTTGATTACCGGAAGGTTTTCGGAGTTACCGGGAATGTACCGGGAATGACGAATGGGTTCCGGGAGTTCACCGGGGGGGGGGGGGCAACCCACCCCGGGGAAGCCCATAGGCCATAAGGGTGGCGCACCAGCCCTTAGTGGGCTGGTGGGACAGCCCAAAAGAGCCCTATGCGCCATACAAAGAAAAATCAAAGAGAAAAAATAAAAAGGGGAGGTGGGAAGGAAGGGAAGGACTCCCACCCACCAAACCAAGTCCAACTCGGTTTGGGGGGGAGCCTTCCCCCCTTGGACTCGGCCGACCCCCTTGGGACTCCTTGAGCCCCAAGGCAAGGTCCCCTCCCTCCCACCTATATATACGGAGGTATTGGGGCTGATTTGAGATGACTTTTCCACGGCAGCCCGACCACATACCTCCACGGTTTTTCCTCTAGATCGCGTTTCTGCGGAGCTCGGGCGAAGCCCTGCTGAGACAAGGTCATCACCAACCTCCGGTGCGCCGTCACGCTGCCGGAGAACTCTTCTACCTCTCCGTCTCTCTTGCTGGATCAAGAAGGCCGAGATCATCGTCGAGCTGTACGTGTGCTGAACGCGGAGGTGCCGTCCGTTCGGTACTAGATCGTGGGACTGATCGCGGGATTGTTCGCGGGGCGGATCGAGGGACGTGAGGACGTTCCACTACATCAACCGCGTTCACTAACGCTTCTGTTGTACGATCTACAAGGGTACGTAGATCACTCATCCCCTCTCGTAGATGGACATCACCATGATAGGTCTTCGTGCGCGTAGGAAATTTTTTGTTTCCCATGCGACGTTACCCAACAAAGAGAGGGGCTAAAAGCGAAATATTACTACGCAGTTGGTTGTTATTGAGATGGTTCCGCCAACCAGTTCTCATACCTGAGTTGTCAATAATTACCCTCATCAAATATATTTAATGGTGTTGAGAAATCCAGATAACTTCAGTTCCTTTGGCTCAAGTTGTCCATGACCGTGGACACGGCTAATCGATTAGGTTTGAATACTCTGCAGAGTTTTGCACACATTCCCCACAAGATTTGATCGCCTCCGTGTATGTCCTCGCACTTCAGGGTGTTTGAAGACTGGATGATCAAAACATGGTCTTTCAACGGGTCCCTCTGAATCCCTGTCGGTGCCCATCCAATCCTACCGTTCTTCTACATCTGCTAGCACCGCCTGTCCAGAGTCGCCGCGTTGTCCAACTAAGCCAGAGCCCATAATGACTTGTGGCTGTGCAGGTAAGCCTTGGGTCTTGAAAATATCCGTCCGTCTCTTTGAGCCTGGGTGAAGCTTTCCGCAGGATATCATGGCCTCTCCAACATCCCGGGTCATCCACGGGTTCTCCAGGGAGCCGATCAACCGTCCTTCACCCAGAGTTGCATTGCGTCCGAGGTCTTGAAAATCTTGTCTTAACCGGTCTTGATTATTTAATCAACCTCGCATCACTCGTGTTATGCACTCAACCGAAATCCCGTCTACTCTAGCATACCAATATGAAATTTGTCGTCCCGGGGCCAAGTATCGGTGTTGTTGTGTGCCTACCACATGATACTACAATCTATACTACAATTTCCAAGTACCTAAGCAGCATGCAATTGGGCATAGGATGGTATAACTACGATGCATAAAACATAGGTGATAGTATGGTCAAAGTGACTTGCCTAGTATTACTTGATGAAGATAGTCGCTCTCATAATCCTGATAATTCTACTCGCCACACTCCGAGCAATCTATCGTAAACAAATAGCATTCATTAAACATTCATGCCAAAAAGGAAGAACCAAGAGAACATAAGAACAAAGCATGTCTTGGTGCAAAATAACAACGTACTAAGGTTTAATAAAAAAGATAGGGCCTTATGGTGTTGTAAAAGGAACGGTGAAAGGGGTCAACTCAAAAGAGTCAAAGGATGATCAACTATTGCTATATAAGCTTGACTTGCATACACTATGGGAGATGATAAAAAATATTGGGAGAACAACATGAATGTTTTACAAATAGTATAAGACATAAGAATTTATTTGTAGAAAGAATTTCTTGAAATGGAGCACTACAACGCAAGTTATAGCGAATTGAAGTATGAATTAAATTTGCATTAAAAAGGTCAAGAGAAGTTGAACTGAAGTACGATGGTTATGTACAAAAATATATGACATGAGTGTTTAGGGGTGAAATGAATCAATTGAAAAGGGTGGTACGATTTGCAAGATAAGATCAAATGAATGTTCGAATACAAATTTGAATCGCTCAAATTTGTAAGGTTCAAAGGTCGAAACTAATGATGCTATTGGATATAGTAGATCAATATGAGCGTGTAGAAAAAAGAATTACTAGATTTGAAATAGCGGATCAAAAGATACAAATACTTCAATATAACATTGAATCGACTTAGAACGATGTGAACACTTTTGGGCACTAATAGATAAATCTGATTTGATGAAAATTATATGTTGAACAGTTTAAACTAATGATACAAACGGGAAGATTACTTTGATACGAATCCGATGCAATAGGATTCATCTAAAACGGAGCTACGGATAAAAAGATATGATCAAAAGAAGTTTGAATATGAATATGAACAAATTTCGAAATTTGAAAATTTCAAAAAGTTGATATGATAGGTTCACAGGATAGGTGGGATCAAGACGAAACTCTAGGCGTTGGTTTCATCTAATTCGGATAAACGAGTAAAAAGTTATGGCTATTTGAAAAATCAGGGCCAAGCTGTTTTACGGAATAAAAGTGCTACATCTAAAAGAATTCTAGTATTAATGTGGAAATACGAAGACTAATTAATATATCTAATTACTCTACCGTATACTAGTGTAGGAATACTAGTCTAGAAATAATAAACTACGGGAGTAAAAAAAATACGAAGAGAAATACCTTTAGAATGGAGAGTAAGAATTAATTCCAATAAGGAGACGACTCCTAGAAATCCCGCCGAAGAGAAGGAAAAAATATTTTTATTTAATAAATCTATTTAAACCAAAAGATTGATTTAACCCGAAATAGATGATTTTTGGATGCTCCTATGGGTCTATACTTATAGGTGGAAGGGAGGTCTAATGGTCCATAGATAGGCAATGTGGGGCTAAACATATACGTAACGTGGAGATAAAAGAAACAAAGACTCTCATGGGCCAGGTAAAGGTTCGGCCGGCCGCAAGAGGCGATTCATGCGAGCCGTGCCTTTTTTTTTGAACAATGTTTTTTTCTTCAAAAAAAAGTGAAGAAAACGAAAAAATACGAAAATAGAGAGAACATTTTATATAGGCATATTATATATCAAAATTTTCAGAATAAAATTTTCTAAAACATGAACATATTTTCAAAACAAAAAATGCTTTAAAAAAATAAATTATTTTTTTGCTATAACTTTAAAATGAAAAGGAATTTGAATTTCAAGTAAATTGCAAATACTTAAAATTTGAATCAAGACATAGTCTCTGATTTTGGAGGGTCATTTTCCTCCTCTCGTTTGATTTTTTTTTAATCAAAGGGTTTTGAAAATATTCAAACTCAAAATTGAAAAGGGATTAAAAATAGAAAATTCTAGGAAAGTCATTTTATTCCCTCTCATTTTTTTTTGAGAAGTTTCAAATTCCACTCAAGTTTCAATCACTCAAACAAACAAACAATCAATCTAATAATTATATTAACATTCCAAAATTCGTCGTCTCCTTCCCACCTCCCAGGGCAGCGACCCAATGGCGATCTGGAACTCTAGCCGGCACCTTCTCCATCCTCGCCACCCCTCCGCTCAGGTGAACCTTCTCGACCCTTCTCTCGTGGTCGGGCATGGCCTGCATGGGTGGTTCCACGTTGGATCTGGATTTCTCGCACGGCTTGGCTTTCTCTCATGAGGTTTATCGCCACTCGGGTTTTACGGTGCACCCTATGAAGCATCGTCGCCCTTTCATTATGGTGATCTCCTTTGGTCGTCACGTGTTCCGGCTCTCGCCTGACACAGTCGCTGCAGCTCTGGAATCGGTGATTGGTGGATCGGCTATCGAGTTTTGGGTTTCTCAAATCACAGATTCGGTTTTCTCCTTCAAGGTCTCCTGCATGCAAGTTGGTTTTCACATTCTGGAATTGCGTTCTTTCAAGTGCTCAAGTTTTAAGTGCTTCTTCCATCTTTGGGGACATGGAGGTCCTAATTGGCGTCGGGAATTTGCTCTGTGGAAGAAACAATGTGATACTGAGTGGATTATTGTGAGCCCCTCCAAGAGGAGGGCCTCTTTAGGTCTGATGGCCATGCATTCGAGACCACTTAAGTCTTCTCTCAAATCTGGATCTTCTGTTCGTAAGAAGCTATCTTTTGCATCCCTTCAACAATATGAGGTTTGCAAGGGCTATAGGTATCCTGTTTCCCATGATGAGCTAGTCACTCTTGAGCAGGCTGGTTATTCGGTGCCTACCCCTGAACGTGTCATCATCTCTGCACCACCGCCGGCGGAACTCCGGTGGATGGCAGCCACGCCGCATATTACGTTTGGCACAGTTCCTTGCCAAGTTTCATCCCCCGGTTCTCCCAGCGAGAATTTTCAAACTGCCAAATTTTTCGGAACTTCCCACGTGCATCAAGAGGATACAGCTAATCCAGCCGAGATTCAGGGTTCTTTGAATAGTGGGAATCAATCTTCGGGGGCAAGTTTGGATTCTGGACAAATCTCCTCTCTCATTAATGAGCCTACTAAGGTTTCTTCAACCTCTGGGCCCGAACCTAATTCCATGATGGATATTCCTTCTTCTCAGGAGGCCCATATGGCCTTTGACGATCTTATTAATAGTATGGTTGAGGATATCTTTTCTTGCTCTATTTGCAACGCTCGGGGCCATCTAGCTGCAAACTGTACGGCTTCGCCCGGCTACTCTGACAGCACGGTGGGCCACGCACGATCTACAGGAGCCTCTTTTATGCGTAATAATTGTCTTACTTGGAACTGTAAGAGACCCACCACCTACCCTGTCCCTGATATCTCGGGAACTGCTGATACTCGTGGCGAAACAGCAACCCCTGCGACACAGTTCCCTCCTGTCTCATCGCCGTCGCCTCCTCGAACTCCCTCAGCGACACCACCGGTCACTCCGCCACCGCCACCAGCAATGGCGAACTTCGAGCTTGACCCTGAGTTCTTCCTCCCGCCTGGTCACAACATCATTGATGGAGGGGTTGACCGGCTGCCTCGGACCTACACCATGCCGGCAGTACCCATTACCAGACGCCACGAGCGTTTCGTCATCGCTACAGTTCATCCAGCGCTGCCGGCCGACGAGGTGATTCAGGTACGACAAGAAGTCGTTGCCCTTCTCCTGCATCAAGGGTTCCATGTCCCGTCTGCTCAACCTTGGATTGAGGGAGTGGGATTGTTTGAGCTCCGGGATGCTGCTGAGAGTTATGCTACGGTCCATATGGTTCCGCAGCCTCTTGCAAACTCTGTGGTGCGCTTCATACGTCATGATCATGGTCTCGGATTCCGCGGCCAAGAGGGTTTTCGTCAGGGCTGCCTCATGCTTCTAGGGGTACCGTTGGACTTCCGCAACACTCAAGATCTCAGGGCAGCTGTTAACACCTTTGGGGAGTTTCATCATTGGATTAGTGATGACCCATATTTGGTTCGTTCTATTGTATTTGCTGCCTTCCCAGAAGACCGGCTGGTACCTCGCAGTATCAGTTTCTCAGAATATTCTGCTTGGGGTGGCGCAAAGGTTTCCTGGTCTGCTCCTGTATACATTTTGGGTACGGCGGCTGCAGAGATTCATCCCAATGATGAGGACCCGATGCCTCTCAATGGCAACCCTCATCCGCTCCCTGGGCAGCTTGTTCACCACAATCTGCAATTTGCTTTGCCCCCATATCCTGCACTAGGCTGGAATGCGGTGCCGCTCGCCCCTGGAGACCCTGGGCCTGCTACTGCGGATGCTAACGATGGTGGCTGGCGGCCGCCACCTGCTGATCTTGAGGCTGGAGGCTGGGGTCAACCGCCTGCTGATGGAGGAGACTGGGAACCGGCTGCGGCACCTCCTGCGCCTGCCGATGCACCTGCTGCTGTTCCACTTCAAGACCAGGAATCAATGGTGATTGATCAGCCGAGTCCCTCTTCCTCGGACTCGATGCACGAATTGGTGGACCTTGATCCGCAGCAGGGCGATATGGCGGCGGAACCGGCCGCTCAAGAACCACCAATGCATCTTCCTGATGCTGCTAATGCTGATAATGCTGATGCTGATGTTGCTGCTCCTGCTGATGCCCCGGACAATGCCGCTGTGCCGGAGGCTGGTGCTGCTGGTCCTGATGCTGTCCTGAACTATGGGGCTAAGCTGGAGGAAGAAGAGCCTATGCTGGCGGAGGTGCATGATACAAACCCTCTGGCAATAGTTCTCTACAAACCCCCTACACCCGCTTAGTCCAACCTCATTGTCGGGGCAGCTAGGGTTTTATATGGGCCTCCATTGCCCCCAGTGATGTCTTGGACACGCACTTTTGATACTCTGATGGGCCCTACTGCTACTATGCATGTACCTCGTCAGTTCCAGCTGCCAATCCTTCAGCCCATCCTGATCCCCAAGCGATCCTGGGACGTGTCTTTTGATGCTGATACTCCAGGACCTTCACTGTCGGACCCTGCTTCTGCCTCGCTCTCATTACAGGAGGTAACCCTTATCAGCCCAACTTCTTCATCAGAGGATTTATCCTTTCGCTCTCCTGCTCCATCCAAGAAGGGGTCCCGCAAGAAGGCCACCCCGGTGGTGGACTCCTCGGTGCGGCGGTGTACTCGTGGCTCAATCAAGCGCGATGGCTTCAAGGCAATTCTGCAAGAGCTACCTGCACACATCCCCAAGAAGAGGAAGCCCAAAGCCAAGCCTATGTCCTCAACGTCACAGGAGACTGAAGATGTACCTCCCGCCACTCCTATCCCAGTGATCCAGGAGGTAGGGCAGTCATTAGGCATAGCCCCTGAGAAGCTCACGGTGGATCGACTTATGGAAGATCCTGCTGACTCTGCGCCCACATCTTCTGATGTTTAATCCGTCCATGTTAAGTTCTTACTGTACTGGTTCTATGTACTGTCGAACTTCTGCTTGCTCTGTCTTTTGGTGTTTGGAACTTTGGTTGCAGTGGCTATTACATAGCCTTGCTTTTGCTATATCTATAACCTGCAATGGATAGTCGTTCCACGAGGAGTTGGCGTGTGCTGTGCTGGAATGTGCGAGGCCTCAATTCGGATCATAGGCAACGGGCAGTCCGTAACAAAATTGATGAGAGCCTTGCTGCGGTGGTCTGCTTGCAGGAAACAAAGATGTAGTCTATCGAGTTTCGGGCAGTTAAAGGTTTCTGCCCCAAACGCTTTGATCAATTTGCTTACTCCCCTTCCAAGGGTGCATCAGGAGGGCTCATCACCCTCTGGAACTCATCCATTCTCACTGGTCATTTAGTCGAATGCACCCCATATGGCTTGATCACCTCCTTTACCTCAAATCACACGGGTGAATCATGGACTTTAGTTAATGTCTATGGGCCATGTCAAGGGGAGGCCCGTGATCTTTTTGTGAGTTGGCCGTACAATCTTGATATCCCCTGTGGGGCTAATTGGCTGCTCCTTGGGGACTTTAATTTCATTAGATCTCCTGACAACAGAAACCTCCCTGGGGCTGATGTGAATGACATGTTCATCTTCAATGAAATTATTGGGCATCTGGGATTGTTGGAGCTTCCCATCAAAGGCAGATCCTACACTTGGTCCAATATGCAAGACACCCCTCTTCTGGAGCAGCTGGACTGGTTCTTTACATCCACCAGCTGGACCTCCTCTTATCCTCTTACCCAAGTGCTCCCTCTGGCAAAGACTACATCTGATCATGTGCCTTGTGTGGTCACTGTTAACACCTCCATGCCCAAGTGCA
>NW_025422735.1:0-2500 GCF_904849725.1 Hordeum vulgare subsp. vulgare | reverse complement strand
AACGGGAGGTTTGCATATGATTTCATATGCAAACCCACCGATTTCCCACACCCAAGCAGGGAGGAGCCCCCTCCTCCCCAATATACCCGAGGGTTTTAGCCCCCCTTGGGACCCCTGCCCTTCGTTTGTGAAGAAGGGGTACACTGTTTTTCCCCGGATCCCCGTTTACACGTTTTTTGGCCCGTATGGCCGTACATGCATCCGTCCATGCCACGTACATGGTTTTCACCCGTTTTCCATGGTGCGCGCCCAGTTTTTTGAAACACGGCCCCCGTGCCCGTTTTTTCCCATTTCCTCACGTTCACGTTTTTTGGCCCGTGTGGCCGTACGTGCACCCGTTCATGCCACGCACATGGTTTTCACCAGTTTTCCATGGTGCGCGCCCAGTTTTTTGCAACACGGCCGTCGTACCCCGTGTTTCCCCGTTTCCTCAAGTTCACGTTTTTTGGCCCGTGTGCCCGTACGTTCATCCGTCCATGCCACGAACAAGGTTTTCACCCGTTTTCCATGGCGCGCCCAGTTTTTTGCAACACGGCCGTCGTACCCCGTTCTTTCCCGTTTCCTCACGTTCACGTTTTTTGGCCCGTGTGCCCGTACGTGCATCCGTCTATTCCACGCACATGGTTTGCCCCAGTTTTCCATGGTGCGCGCCCAGTTTATTGCAACACGGCCGCCGTACCCGTTTTTTCCCCGTTTCCTCACGTTCACGTTTTTTGGCCCGTGTGCCCGTACGTGCATCCGTCCATGCCACGCACATGGTTTGCCCCAGTTTTCCATGGTGCGCGCCCAGTTTATTGCAACACGGCCCCGTACCCGTCTTTCCCGTTTCCTCACGTTCACGTTTTTTGGCCCGTGTGCCCGTACGTGCATCCGTCCATGCCACGCACATGGTTTGCCCCAGTTTTCCATGGTGCGCGCCCAGTTTTTTGCAACACGGCCGTCATACCCCGTGTTTCCCCGTTTCCTCAAGTTCACGTTTTTTGGCCCGTGTGCCCGTACGTTCATCCGTCCATGCCACGCACATGCTTTTCACCCGTTTTCCATGGCGCGCGCCCAGTTTTTTGCACCACGGCCGTCGTACCCCGTTCTTTCCCGTTTCCTCGCGTTCACGTTTTTTGGCCCGTGTGCCCGTACGTGCATCCGTCCATTCCACGCACATTGTTTTCCCCTGTTCTCCATGGTGCGCGCCCAGTTATTTGCAACACGGCCGCCGTACCCGTTTTTCGGTGCGCCCCGTGTCATCGTACGTGGTTTCGTCGGTGCGCCCCGCATGGTTATCGTTTGTTTATCATAGTGCGCGTCCAGTTTCTTCCACAATGGTCGTCGTACCCGTTCTTCGCCCGTGAACCATTTTACACGTTCATGTCCCATGTCGTATTTACTTGTTCCGATGGTGCCTCGACCGTTATCTTCGTGGCTTGGCACGTATAGTTTCCGTTGGACTTAGCGGGTGATTGCGTATGTCCCAGGACGGACTGAACCATATCTCTTCGTGACTTGGCACGTATCGTTTCCGTTGGACTTAGCGGGTGATTGCGTATGTCCCGGGACGGACTTGGCCATATCTCTTCGTGACTTGGCACGAATGGTTTCCGTTGGACTTAGCCGGTGATTGCGTATGTCCCAGGACGGACTTAACCATATCTCTTGTGACTTGGCACGTATGGTTTCCGTTTGACTTAGCGGATGATTGCGTATGTCCCAGGACGGACTTTACCATATGTCTTCTGACTTGGCACGTATGGTTTCCGTTGGACTTAGCTTATGATTGCGTATGTCCCAGGACGGACTTTACCATATCTCTTCCGACTTGGCACGTATGGTTTCCGTTGGACTTAGCGAGTGATTGCGTAAGTCCCGGGGCGGACTTTACCATATCTCTTGTGACTTGGCACGTACGGTTTCCGTTGGACTTAGCCATGTAGGTAGGCCAACTTTGCCAGTTGCACTTTCGAACCTTATCATTTCAATGAAAGGTGTGGGGGAGGGACGAATCCGTGCGACATGGGGCTGGATCTCAGTGGATCGTGGCAGCAAGGCCACTCTGCCACTTACAATGCCCCGTCGCGTATTTAAGTCGTCTGCAAAGGATTCAGCCCACCGCCCGTTGGGAAGGGAGCTTCGAGGCGGCCAATCACGGCACATCGGCCGGACCGACTTAGCCCATGGCACGGGCCCTTGGGGGCGCAAGCGCCCCTAACGTGGGTCGGGGCGAGCGGCGGGCGCAGGCGTCGCATGCTAGCTTGGATTCTGACTTAGAGGCGTTCAGTCATAATCCGGCACACGGTAGCTTCGCGCCACTGGCTTTTCAACCAAGCGCGATGACCAATTGTGTGAATCAACGGTTCCTCTCGTACTAGGTTGAATTACTATCGCGACACTGTCATCAGTAGGGTAAAACTAACCTGTCTCACGACGGTCTAAACCCAGCTCACGTTCCCTATTGGTGGGTGAACAATCCAACACTTGGTGAATTCTGCTTCACAATGATAGGAAGAGC